>NW_004444006.1:2612168-2618506 GCF_000243295.1 Trichechus manatus latirostris | reverse complement strand
CTATTTGTTTGAGTTCTGTAGTTAATGTTTTGATTTTTTCCCTTTCTTCTTTTTTGATATGTGCATCTATTGCTATAAATTGTCCTCTGAGGACTACCTTTGCTGTGTTCCAAAGGTTTTGGTTCGCTGCTTTTCTTTGAGTCTCGGTTTCTTCGTATATAAAATGATGGTGGATTGGGGCATCAGGAAGTGAACTCAATCATCTCTCAATAAATTAGTATTCAGCTATGAGACAAAGAAAGTAACAGGCACAGACGACCAAGCTTCGATTAGCTGTCCTTAGCTATCTGTTCATTTGCAAGCATTATGGTGTGGTGGGAGGAACATGAATTTAGGAGCTGGAGGGACTGGGTTATGAATCCTAGAAATTGCACTTACTGACCTTGTTTCCTCATTTGTAAAATGGAAATGATAACATTCACTTTTGTAGAACTGTGAGATTAAAAATATGTATGTGAAATTTCTGGCAAATTTTAGGTACTTGGTAAACAAGAGCTATTAGAATGGCCTGTAGTCTCCTGGAATCACATGGAACTCAAATAGAGCTGATCAAGGTTGAAGTTCCTGCTAAAATCTTTAATGCGTAGCACTCAAGGACTGTACTTAATGCTACTTATTTATCAACTGCTCCAAAATAAAGACATTTAATCAAATTATTCAGATTTATCTTCTTATATGGTTCTAAAATATAAAGTCACTTGAGATCAGATTTGAAAACTGAAATTTAATTGCAGCTCAGACACACACCGGCATTACGCTCTGCTTTTGGATGCTGTTTTCATTTGATTTCCTGAAAATTCAAAAGCTAAATATGAAGATGATTACAGTGTGCATCTTACACTTAACATGCTTCTTGACAAGATTAGAGAGGAGAGAGAGAGAGAAAGGAGGAGGAGGAGGAGGAAGAGGAGAAGAGAGGAGAAAGAAAAGAAGAGAAAAGAAAAAAATAGAAATCTATATATAGAGAAAAAAACAAGCCTGGGCCCCACTAAAAAACTGTTGAGTTGTGTCACAACTTCAAGAAAAATTGAAGGCACTAGTACCACAAAAGACCAAACCAGTTGCCATCGAGTTGATTCTGACTCATGGTGACCCCATGTGTGCAGATTAGAACAGCTCCATAGGGTTTTCACAGCTGAGACCTTTCAGAAGCAGAGCGCCAAGCCTGTCTTCTGAGGTGCTCTGGGTGGGTTCAAACCACCAACGTTTCAGTTAATAGTTCAGCACTGTTTGCCTACTGTTCCCCTAAATGCTGCCTCACTGTTTCACCATTACCTATCCTTTTACTGCCATCCCCACTAAAGGTGCAAGCACTCTTGATTGAGGAGAGAGGGTTTAGGAGAGACTGAATCCTAATTATTTCATAGCCACTTTCTTCAAGTCTCTCCCAAGGGCTGTTTTCAGTGACTCTCCCTCATGGAGTCACAATGATGAACACAGAAGCATCAAAAAACCAAACCTGTTGCCGTCGAGTCGATTCCAACTCATAGCTACCCTACAGACCCTGATGGCATAGTGGTTAAGAGCTACAGCTGCTAACCAAAAGGTTGGCAGTTCAAATCCACCAGGCTCTCCTTGGAAACCCTGGAGCATTTCTACTCTGTCCTATAGGGTCACTATGAGTCATAACAGAAGTACCAAGAAGCCAAAATTCTTTTTTGACTCTAGGAAAGCCCCACAAAGATGCTGAAGGATTGAGATGGTGATTCAGTGGAAATTACAGAAAGAGAGGAGCCAATGCAATATGTTGTTGTTACTAATTGCCATCAAGTTGATTCCTACTCATGGTGACCCCATGTGTGCAGAGTAGGACTGCTCCACAGGGTTTTCAAGGTTGTGACCTTGCCAAAGTAGATTGCCAGGCTTGTCTTCCAAGGAGCCTCTGGATGAGTTTGAACTGCCAACCTTTTGGCTAGTAGCGGAGTGCTTAACCATTTGTGCCACCCAGGGACTCTAGGGTAGTATGGTGGAGAAAAATGGAGTTTTATAGTTTGGTAAACTCACATTCAAATCCCTGCTTTGTCTCTTACTAGCTGCAACGTGAAGCAAGTTGCCTAACTTCTTTGGGCCTCAGTTTAGCCTTCTATAAAATGAAAGTAATAACAAACAGGCTCACTGCAACATTTAAATGACATAATATATGCAAAGCGACTAATACTATGTCTGGCACTCAAAGGCATTCAAAAAATATTGAGAGAGAAGGAGAAATAGAGAGGAGTGGGTGAGTGAGTTTTCAGAAATAGGACCTAAGAGAAGAAGTACAAGGAATTGGGCAAAATATGGTGATATAATGTTATCAGAAGATAAAATAATAGGATAATAGTAACAGTGAGAGAGGAGTCCCTGGGTGGTGCAAATGGTTAATGCATTTGGCTGCTAACTGAAAGGTTGAAAGTTCAAGTCCACCCAAAGGCACCTAAGAACAAAGGCCTGGCAGTCTACTTCCAAAAAATCACCTGTTGAAATCCCTATGGAGCACAGTTCTACTCTGATACACATGGAGTCACCATGAGTCGAAACCAACTCAACAGCACTGGTTTTACTGGTTTACAGTGAGAGAAGTGTTAACATCTAGTAAATTTTAAACTCATGAAATGAAAGGAGTTAGGAAATGATTCATTTCATAGAAGGAGTAATCTTGATGGAACAACAGAATTTTATTAGGTGAACAAAGCACAAGAAGAGCACTTCAGGCAGAAGGAATGATGTGTTGGAAAAGGAATGGAGACTGGAAAGAAGCAAGATTGACAGATGAAACAGGCTGTGAAATTGGTGATTTGTTGGTCATCAAACACTCCAAAATGTTCAATCAGCCTTAATCAAACACAGACTCAACCCATTTCTTTTCTTTTCTAATAAAAACAAAGGTTTTTCTTTTCACAACTACCTTCAGACAGCCAAACAGGTTTGACTGTTCCTTCCTCCAATCCCTTCTTTGGCCTGCACTATGGTGATTACTATCTGATAGGCCAGTTGTTGGAACTGATAATGGGTGTGGCCAAGCAAATGCCACTTGGAGGTTAGTGGGGCAATAGAAGGAACTGTTGGTATGCTGACTGCTTAATTAAAACACCCCTAGGCTCAGAGCCACATCTTTCTGGTAGTCTCTGCTTCCAGCCAAGACCATCTGACATTAGCAATGATATCCCTCCTTCCACATCCTCTTCTGAATCTGGCTTGAATTTCTGGCAGTTCCAGTTCAATGTACTGTTGCAATCATTTTTTAATTATCTTCAGCATAATTTTACTTGCATGTGATATTAATGGTATTGCTTGATAATTTCTGAATTCTGTTGGATCACCTTTCTTTGAAATGGGTACTTATATGGACAGGGGTGGATTAACCAGTAAGCAAGGTATGCACAGGCTTCTCCATCGTCTCTTTCCACAGATGTAGTTGATTTGATTTCTGTGTATTCCATCAGGTGAGGTCCACACGTACAACCATCATCTATATTGTTGAAAAAAGATACTTCTTAGGAATAATATGTCATTGGTCTTGCAAAATTCTATAATGTGATCTCTTGCGTTGTTCCTATCACCAAGGCCATATTTTCCAAATACTGATCCTTCTTTGTTTCTAGCTTTTGCATTCCAATCACCAGTAATTATCAATGCATCTTGATTGAATGTTTGATCAATTTCAGACTGCGTAAGTTGGTAAAACCTTCAATTTCTTCATCTTTAGCATTAGTGGTTGGTGATGTCAGATGGATCTTGGCTGAAAGCAGAGAATACCAGAAAGATGTTTACCTGTGTTTTATTGACTATGCAAAGACACTTGACTGTGTGGATTGAAACAAATTATGGATAACATTGGGAAGAATGGGGATTCCAGAACACTTAGTTGTGCTTGTGAGGACCCTGTACACAGACCAAGAGGCAGTCGTTTGAACCAAACAAGGGGATACTGCGTGGTTTCAAATCAGGAAAGACGTGCATCAGGGTCGTTTCCTTTCATCATAATTATTCAATCTGTATGCTGAGCAAACAATCCGAGAAAGTGGACTATATGAAGAAGAACACGGCATCAAGATTGAAGGAAGACTCATTAACAACCTGCGATATGCAGGTGACACACCTTTGCTTGTGGAAAGTGAAGAGGACTTGAAGCACTTACTGATGAAGATCAAAGACTACAGCTTTCAGTATGGATAATACTTCAACGCAGAGAAAACAAACATCTTCACAACTGTACCAATAAACAGCATCATGATAAACGGAGAAAATATTGAGATTGTCAAGGATTTCATTTTACTTGGATCTGTAAGCAGAGTCCATGGAAGCAGTGGTCAAGAAATCAAACAATGCATTGCATTGGGCAAAACTGTTGCAAAATACCTCTTTAAAGTGTCAAAAAGCAATGTCACTTTAAGCACTAGGGCGCACCTGACCCAAGCCATGGTATTTTCAATCTCCTCATATGCGTGCAAAAGCTGGATAATGAGTAAGGAAGACTGAAGAAGAATTGATGCATTTGAATTATGGTGTTGGTGGAGAATACCATGAACTGCCAGCAGAACATATGAATCTGTCTTGGAAGAAGTACAGCCAGAACGCTCCTTAGAAGTGAGGATGGTTAGACTTGATCTCACTTACTTTAGACATGTTATCAAGAGGGACCAATCCCTGGAGAAGTGCATCATGCCTGGAAAAGTAGAAGGTCAATGAAAAAGAGGAAGATCCTCAATGAGATGGATTGACAGAGCGGCTGAAACAATGGGCTCAAACATAGCAATGATTGTGAGGATGATGCAAGATCAAGCAGAGTTTCCTTCTGTTGTACATGGGATAGCTATAAGTCAGAACGGACTCAACAGCAACAAACAACAACAACAAGCTCAGAGCCTATCATCTGAGCCTAAGGAGGCTGGGGGACTGCATCCATGGAGAAAGGTCCAGCCAAACTATCCATTTGCCAAGAAGATATTTTCCTGCCATATACTTGAGTTCCTCAATAGAATTCTAACCAAAAATGTTAAACTCAACCAAATTATATGAACAAAAAATGGTCACTGAGCAAATGAGAAGTTTCCATGACTAGCAGATTAAAATTCCTTGATAATGTAGGACTCAAGAGGAGTGATTTGGAAAGTCAGGAGAATTGAGAGGTACATAGGTCTAGGCTTTCCTTGATGGAAAAAACTAAAACAAAAAACAAACCCACACTGGCCAACTTGAGGAACATCAGCTGGCAAATAGGTCTGACTTCTTCTGTTCTTTTTTCACTGTCCCAAGGCTCCCTAGGTATCTGAGAGCACATTTTCAAAATCAAGGCCACCACAGATCTTCCTGGAATTAAGAAGAGTCATCCTTGGCTCCAAAACAAGTTAAGATATCAATAATTAACAATCCAAGGAAAGGAGACTTGCGAAGTTCCAGTTTGAAAGAGGCCCACTTTCAAACATCAGGAAGGTAAAATTATTAACTTTAATGACAGGCAATGCAGATGTTATTCAGGACTAGCTACTCTCACATTAAATGTGCCCCTTTACTGTTGCCTAACCCTCTCCCTGGTGGGGATGAGTTCATACGTCATCAGCCCCTTTCCAAATAATAAACATTTTATCACCTCCACCTTGCATTTGTAGGTAGTTTTACAATTTACAGATACTGTTCCCTTGCATTATTTCTTCTAAACCTATGAGCTATTCAGGGCAGTTATTATTGTTATCAGTTTACAATGATGAAACTGAGGCAGAGAATGGTTAACAGAATTGTCTAAGCTCGCAGAGTTAAGAGACAAAGTCATTACCACCACTAAGCATTCTGACCCTTATTCAAGTTACTTTCCCGTAACTTCTCAAATATCAATAAAAATGTTAATTGCAGTCACTCTACTTTGCTTTGGAGGGCATGCAAAACATTTACCTATTCCATTAAGATACATATAAAATTATTAAAATGTAGATGTCTGGAGATCAGTTATCATGGTAAGTTCACTTAGGTGAAACATTTTTTTTACCTGATAATACTAGATAAATAAGGGTCTGGGGTTGGAAATGGGACATAATATTCATTATTTCATTCAATGAAAAATTATTAAACCCCTACTAAGTACCAGAATCTGTGCTAGAAATTGCTTTCTATGTCTATAAAACAGATAAGGTATTAAGAGAAATCCAAGTAGAATCAAGAAATGTATTCAACTAAATAGACAATAGAGAAGTGGTAACTTTGGTGAAGGGTAACACAGTACACAATACTGGGAAGCCAGCACAACTTCTACAAGGAAAGATCATGGAAGCTCCATAGACACATCCCAACTCCCTGAGGGACTGAATTGTTGGGCAGAGGGCTGTGGGGACCATGGTCTCAGGGAACATCTAGCTCAATTG
>NW_004444006.1:2598934-2612068 GCF_000243295.1 Trichechus manatus latirostris | reverse complement strand
TGGCATAACACAGTTTATAAAGACAATGTTCTGCATTCTACCTTGGTGAGTAGCGTCTGGGGTCTGAAAAGCCTGTGAGCAGCCATCTAAGATACTCCACTGGTTTTACCCCTTCAGGAGCAAGGGAGAATAAAGAAAACAAGATACAAGGAAAAGATTAGTCCAAAGGACTAATGGACCACAACTACCACGACCTCCACCAGACTGAGTCCAATACAACTAGATAGTGACTGGCTATCACCACTGCCTGCTCTGACCAGGATCACAACAGAGGGTTCCGGACAGAGCTGGAGAAAAATGTAGAACAAAATTCTAACTCGCAAAAAACGACCAGACTTACTACCCTGACAGAGACTGGAGAAACCCTGAGAGTAGGGCCCCCAGACACCCTTTTAGCTCAGTAATGACGTCACTCCCGAGGTTCACCATTCAGCCAAAGATTAGACAGCCCCATAAAACAAAATGAGACTAATGGGGCACAACAGTCCAGAGACAAGCACTAGAAGGCAGGAAGAGACAGGAAAGCTGGTAATAGGGAACCCAAGGTTGAGAAGGGACAGTGGTGACCTGTTGTGGGGTTGTTAACCATTGTCACAAAACAATACGTGCACTGTTAAATGAGAAACTATTTGTTCTATAAACCTTCATCTAAAGTACAGTAAAAAATAAAATAAAAAGAAATGTATTCATTTATTGGAGCCCTGGTGGCATAGTGGTTAAGAGCTTGGCTGCTAACTGGCTGTTAACCAAAAGGTCAGCAGTTCAAATCCACCAGCGGCTCCTTGGAAATCCTACGGGGCAGTTCTACTTCGTCCTATAGCATCGTTATGAGTCAGAACCAACTCGACGGCACCTAACAACAACAGCAATTCATTTATTCACTAAGTATTTATTAAATTCCTACTCTATGCGAGGCAACGTTCTAGATGCTTGAAATATATAAGTGAACAAAGAATCAAAACTCCCTGTCTTAAGAATAGTCTTTTTAATGTGAGGGTGGGTGGTAGGGTGGGGGAGGAAGCAGGCAATGAAAAATAAAACTGATAAATAAAAAATCACATAGTATGTCAGAAAGTGATAAGTGCTATGGACTAAACCCATGATAAAGGGAATGGGGAATGCTAACGGAGAGCAAGTTTAAATTGAGTGATTTGGAAGGGTTTCACTGAGGTGACATTTGGGCAAAACTTGAAGTGAGGGAGTAAACCACACAGATATCTAAGGGAAGAGCATTCCAGGCAGAAGGAATACATAATGACAAAGCCCTGATGTGGGAGTGTGCATACCATGTTCAAGGAATGGTAAAGAGGTCAGTTTAGCTACAGCAGGGTAAGCAAGAGATCAGTAGTAGAAGATGAGGTCTGAGAGGTAACAGCAGTACCGACCATGAGATGGGGAGCCACTGGAAGATTTTGAGTAGAGGAAAACATGGTCTGGCTTACATTTTTTTAGAAGTCACATACAAAAAAAGAACATGTTTCATCTTGCTTGTTAAAAGAAAAACATCATTGGAGTGTGTGACCGTAGGAATAGCAAGAAGGATCCTGAAAAGTCATTTAACTTTCAGGATCAAACTAACAGTCCTTTGTCCTGGACACTTCAGATATTCACTTTTTAAAAAGTTGGGCAGTGTTCAATCAAAAAATCCTAGACTTGAGTGATTTCAGTGAAAATGACAGAGTAAGGAACTCCAAAAATTCTCTTCTTCATAAAACAATGAGAAAACTGTCAAAAATGGTCAGAATTGACATTTTCAAAACTCTGGAAATTAACCAAAGGCTTGTAGCAATCAGGGGAGCACTTATTCCAGAAAAACTATTGAATCTTGTTAAGAACAGCAAGCTTTGTGGTGTTTTAACTTGCCCTATTGTCATTCCCCCTCTTCCACTCTATGGTAGCCATATAAACCTGTAAACCTACAGCTGGCAATCATGATAAAAACCAGCAACCTGACAGCCACGGGAGGGGCCAGAATGGTGTTGGTGGTTAGCTGGAAAACTCCACTCTCAAGGCTGTGTTTATTTGACCTGACTCAGAGCTTTCCCAATGTGAACCTGGGGTTGTTTGTTGAACAAAGAGGCAGTTGCTGAACATTGTGACATTGTGGCACCCTGAGTCTGTGGATAACAGTTGGAGCAAACAAGAGCTGAAAAGTTTAATATGAAGAGCTGGGAAGTGAGATTTCAATAGAGGGTTTTGAAAAGCTTTGACATATTCTTAGGAATCTAGAAAAGTCACTAAGTAAGCAAAAAAAAAAGCAAACAGCAACAACAAACCATGACATTTGGCACGTAAATACTACCTTATCAGTAACTTCTTTAAGTGTAAATGGTTCAATGCCTCCAGTTAAAAGGTAGAGATTGGCAGAATGGGTTAAAAAAATCATCTAACTATATGCCGTCTATAAGATATTTACTTTAGATTCAAGGACACAAATAGGTTGAGAGTAAAAGGATGGAAAAAGATATTCCATGCAAATAGTAACCAAAGGAAAGCTAAAGTGGTTATACTAACATCAGACAAAACTGTTACTAGAAGCAAACAAGGATATGCTATAATGATAACAGAGTAAATCCATTAAGAAGATATAGCAAATATAAACATATAAACATATGCACCTAACAACAGAGCCAAAACAAAACAAAAAAACCAATGAAGCTAAAACTGAGAGAAAGGAATGGAGAAATAGACAATTCAATAATAATAGTTGGGGACTTAAGTAGCCCACTTTCAATAAATGATAGAACAACTAAGCAAAAGGTAAACAAGAAAATGGAAGATGAGAACAACAGTATAAACAAATTAGATCTAACACACATCTATAGAACACTTTGCCCAACAACACCACAATACACATTATTCTCAGACACACATGGGCTATTCTCCAGGAAAGACCATATAACAAGGCTCAGTAAATTAAAACGGATTGAAGTCATACAAAGTACAACCAAAGTGGAATGAAATTAGAAATCAATAACAGAAAACAATTTGAGAAATTTACCAATATGTGGAAATTAAACAACACTTTCCTAAACAATCTGTGGGCCAAAGAAAAAATCACAAGAGAATTTAGATAATACTTAGACTTTAATGAAAACAAAAACACAGCATACCAAGACTTATGGGGTGCAGCAAAAGCAGTGCTCAGAAGGAAATTTATAGCTGTAAATGCCTACGTTAGAAAAGAAGGAAAGTCTCAAATCAATAACTATTCACTGTAAGGAATTAGAAATAGAACAGAAAACTAAACCAAAAACAAGTAGAAGAAAAGAAATAATAAAGATTACCAGTTGCCAATGAGTTAATTCCAACTCACGGAGACCCCATATGTGTCAGAGTAGAACTGAGCTCCATAGGGTTTTCAGTGACTGATTTAGGGGAGATAAATGAAATAGAGAATAGAAAAACAACAGAGAAAAACAACAAACTCATAAGTTGGTTCGTGGATTGGAATGCATCAACAACATTGGAAAACCTTTAGCTAGACTGGACAAGAAAAGAAGATAAGAGACTCAAATTACTAAAATCAGGAATAAAAGAAGGGACATTAGTACCAATCTTACTGAAATAAAAAGGATTATAAAGGAATATTATGAACAATTTTATGTCAGCAAATTGGATAACCTATTGTCTTAGTCATCTAGTGCCACTATAACAGAAATACCACAAGTAGATTGGTTTCAACAAACAGAAGTTTATTCTCTCACAGTCTAGTAGGCTAGAAGTTCAAATTCAGGGTGTCAGCTCCAGGGGGAGGTTTCCTCTCTCTGTTGGCTCTGGAAGAAGGTCCTTGTCATCAATCCTCCCCTGTACAAGGAACTTCTCAGCACAGGAACCCCGGTTCCAGAGGACACGTGTTATGCTCCCGGTGCTTCTTTCTTGGTGGTATGAGGTCCCCCTGTCTCTCTGCTCACTTCTGTCATTTGTATCTCAAAAGAGATTGGCTCAAGACACAATCCTATCTTGTAGATTGAGTCCTGCCTCATTAGCATAACTGCTGCTAATCCCATTTCATCAACATCATAGAGATAGGATTAACAACACAGGAAAATCACATCAGATGACAAAATGATGGGCAATCACACTATACTGGAAATCATGGCCGAGCCAAATTGATATACATATTTTTGAGGGACACAATTCAATGCATGACACCTACATAAAGCGAAGAAATTTCTAGAAAGATAAAAACTACCAAAACTGTCTAAAAAAGAAATAAAAATCTAAACTTATAAAAAGTATTAAATCAGTAATCAAAAATTTCTCACAAAGAGAAACCCAGGAGCAGATGGATTTATTAGTTAATTCTAGCAAATGTTTAAATAAGAACTAATACCAGTCCTTCATAAACTCTTCCAAAAAAAAAGAAAAAAAAGGGAGGGAACTCTTCCCAATTCATTTTATGAAGGTAGTATTACCTTGATACCAAAACAAGGCAAAGACAGTACACAAAGAAAACGAAACACCAATACCCCTTATGAATACAGATGCACAAATTTGAACTAAAATACTAGAAAACTGAATCCAGCAATATATAAAAAAATTATACTCCATAAGCAAGAGGGATTTATCACAGGAATGCCAAGTTGGTACAACACACAAAAATCATTAACGTAATATAACATTTTAACAGAAGAAAGGACAAAAAAACACATGATGATGTCAATTGACACAGAAAAAGCATTTGACAAAATCCAACAACTTTCATGATAAAGACACTCAACAAACTAGGGATAAAACGAAATTCTTCAATCTGATAAAGAGCGCTTATGAAAATCCCATAGGTAACATCATATTCAATGGAGAAAGACTGAGACCTTTCCCCTTAAGATCAGGAACAAGACAAGGATGCCCATTTCCACCACACGTATTCAATATTGTACTCGAGGTTCTTGTCAGGGCAGTCAGTCAAGGAAAAATAATAATAAAAGGCATCCAGATAGGAAAGCAAGAAGTAAAACTATAGTCCATCCTCACTGATTCCTTATTTGAGAATTTGCCTACTTGCTAAAGTTTCTTTTTAACCGCCAAATCAATATTTGTGGCACTTTCTCAGTCACTCACAGACGTGCATACACAGAGTAGTGAAAAACTTGAGTCACTCAAAGTACATGTTCACAGCTGACATCGAACAAGGCTGATAATATTTGATTATTTGATAATTTGAGTATTTGATAATTCAGTATTCACAGCGAACATTAAGTGCTGTAAATAATCAAAATCGACTATATTTCTATTCTCAGATGATATGATCTTGTATAAAGAACATTCTAAGATGTATACAAAACAACTATTAGAGCTAATAAATGAGTTCAACAGGGTTGTAGTATACTAGATCAATATACAAGTATCAATTGTATTTTTATACGCTATCAAACAACAACCTGAAATAAAATTAAGAAAACAACTTCATTTACAACAAAAGAAAAATAATAAAATACTTAGGAATAAATTTAACAAAAGAACTGCAAAACTTGTACACTGAAAACTACAAACATAATTGAGAGAAATTAAGGAACACCTAAATAAAGGGAAAGATACCTTTTCATGAATTGGAAGACTTAGTATTGCTAAAATGGCAATACTTCCCAAATTGATCTACAGATTCAACGTAATCCCAGTCGAAATCCCAGCTGTCATTTTTCCTGAAATTGACAAGCTGATTCTAAAACTCATACAGAAATACAAGGGTCCCAGAAAGCCAAAACAATCTAGAAACTGAATAACAAATTTGTAGGGCTCACACTTCCCAATGAAGAAGCTTACTACAAAGCTTCAGTAACCAAGACTGTGGTATTTGCATAAGGATAGACATAGATCAATGGAGTAGAATTAAGAGTTCAGAAACAAACCAATACATTTATGATCAATTGATTTTCAACAAGAGTGCCACGACAATTAAATGGGAAAAGAACAGTCTTCAATAAATGGTGCTGGGAAATCTGAATATCCATGTGCAAAATGAAGCTGGACTCCTTTCTTACACCATATACAAAGATCAAGTAAAAATGGATGAAAGACCTAAATATGAGCTAAAACTATAAAACTCTTAGAATTACAGGTGTAAATCTTGTGAACTTGAATTAGGCAATGGTATTTTTTTAAGGTATCTGACACAATAAAACAAAAAAATAAAATAAAATTTTGTACTTTAATAGACACTTTCAAGAAAGTGAAAGGGGTATTTACAGAATGGGAGAAAATGTTTGCAAATCATGTATTTGATAATGGACTTGTATGCAGAATTTATAAAACACACACACACCTCAATAGTTAAAAGACAAATAACCCAATTAAAGGGGGCAAAGGATCTGAATAGACATTTCTCCACAGAAGATATACAAATGGCCGACAAGCACATGAAAAGATGCTCAACATCATTAGACATTAGCGAAATGCCATTCAAAACCATAATGAGCTGCCACTTCACACACATGAAGATGGGTATAATTTAAAAAAACAGATAATAACATGTTGGCAAAAATATGGGGAAACTGGAACCCTCATCCATTGCTAGGGGTTTTGTAAAATGGTGCAGCCGCTGTGGAAAACAGTTTGGCAGTTCATCAAAAAGTTAAACATAGCATTACCATATCCATTGCTTTGAGTCGATTCTGACTCATAGTGACTCTATAGGGCAGAATAGTACTGCCCCATAGGGTTTCCAAGGAGAGGCTGGAGAATTCAAACTGCCGACCTTTTGGTTAGCGGCCTATCTCTTAACCACTACACCACCAGGGCTCCAGGGTTACCATGTCGTTGTTGTGTGGTGCCGTCGAGTTGGTACTGACTCATAGCAACCCTATGTACAACAGAATGAAACACTGCCGAGTCCTGCACCATTGTTTCTTGGCCACTGTGTCAATCCATCTTGTTGACGGCCTTCCTCTTTCTCACTGACCCCTCACTTTACTGAGCATGATGTCCTTCTCCATGGACTGATCCCTCCTGATAACATGTCCAAAGTATGTGAGACCAAGTCTAGCCATCTTGCTTCTAAGGAGCATTCTGGCTGTACTTCTTCCATGACAGATTTGTTTGTTCTTTTGGCAGGCCATGGTATATTCAATATTCTTCGCCAACACCGTAATTCAGGCTTCAATTCTTCTTCCATCTTCCTTATTCATTTTGCAGCTTTTGCATGCCTATGAGGAGACTGAAAACACCGTGGGTTGGGTCAGGCGCACCTTAGTCTTCAAGGTGACATCTTTGCTTTTCAACACTTTAAAGAGGTCTTTTACAGCAGATTTGCCCAATACAATGTGTCCTTTGATTTCTTGACTGCTCCTTCCAAGGATGATGACTGTGGATCCAACAAAAAAGAAATCCTTGACAGCATCAGTCTTTTCTCTGTTTATCATGATGCTGCTTATTGGTCCAGTTGTGAGGATTTTTGTTTTGTTTATGTTGAGGTGTAATCCATACTGAAGGCTGTAGTCTTTGATCTTCATCAGTAAGTGCTTCAAGTCTTCTTCACTTTCAGCAAGCAAAGTTGTGTCATCTGCATATGGCATGTTGTCAACGAGTCTTCCTTCAATCCTGATGCAGCGTTCTTATTCATATAGTCCAGCTTCTCGGATTATTTGCTCAGCATACAGATTGAATAAATATAGTGAAAGGATACAACCCTGACACACACATTTCCTGACTTTAAAGCACACAGGTTCAAATGACTGCCTCTTGATCTATGTACAGATTCCTCATGAGCACAATTAAGTGTTCTCGAATTGCCATTCTTCGAAATGTTATCCAACTTGTTATGATCCACACAGTCAAATGTCTTTGAACAGTCAATAAAACACTGGTAAACATCTTTCTGGTATTTTCTGCTTTCATCCAGGATCCATATGACATCAGCAATGATATCCCTGGTTCCATGTCTTCTTCTGAATCCTGCTTGGATTTCTGGCAGTTCCCTGTTGACGTACTGCTGCAATTGCTTTTGAATGATCATCAGCAAAATTTTACTTGCATATGATATTAATGATATTGTTCGATAATTTCCGCATTCTATAGGATCACTTTTCTTTGTAATAGGCATAAATACGGATCTCTTCCAGTGGGTTGGTCAGGTAACTGTCTTCCATATTTCTTGGCATAGACGAGTGAGCACTTTCAGTGCTGCATCCATTTGTTGAAACATCTCAATTGGTATTCTGTCAATTCCTGGATCCTTGTTTTTCATCAATGCCTTCAGTGTAGCTTGGACCTCTGCCTTCGGTACCATCACTTCCTGATCGTATGCTACCTCCCGAAATGGTTGAACGCTGACCAATTCTTTTTGGTATAGTGACTCTGTATTCTTTCCATCTTCTTTTGATGCTTTCTGGGTCGTTTAATATTTTCCCTATAGAATCCTTCAGTATTGCAGCAACTCCTGACTTAAATTTTTTCTTCAGTTCTTTCAGCTTGAAAAATACAAACTGAATAAATATGGTGAAAGGATACAACCCTGACACACACATTTCCTGACCTTAAAGCATGCAAGTTCGAATGACTACCTCTTGATCTATGTACAGATTCTTTCTTTACAGAGCGTGTTTTTCTCTTTTGGTTTTCTAACTCCAGGTCTTTGCACATGTAATTGTGATATTTTGTCTTCTAGAGCAGCCCTTTGAAATCTTCTGTTCAGCTCTTTTACTTCATCATTTCTTTCTTTTGCTTTAGCGACTAGAAGTTCAAGAGCAAGTTTCAGAGCCTCTCCTGACATCCATTTAGGTCTTTTCTTTCTCTCCTGTCTTTTTAATGACCTCTTGCTTTCTTCACGTATGATATCATTCCACAACTCATCTGGTCTTCGGTCATTAATGTTCAATGCATCAAATCTATTCTAGAGATGGTCTCTAAATTCAGGTCAGATATACTAAAGGTCGTACTCTGGCTCTCGTGGACTTGTTCTAATTTTCTTTAGCTTCGGCTTGAACTTGCCTGTGAGCAATTGATGGTCTGCTCTGCAGTTGGCCCCTGGCCTTGTTCTGACTGATGATATTAAGTTTTTCCATTGTTGCTTTCCACTGATGTAGTCGATTTGGATTCCTGTGTATTCCATCTGGCGAGGTCCACGTGTATTGTCGCCGTTTATGTTGTTGAAAAAAGGTATTTGTAATAAAGAAGTCGTTGGTCTTGCAAAATTCTATCATGCGATCTCCAACAGCATTTCTATCACCAAAGCCATATTTTCCAACTACTAATCCTTCTTCGTTTCCAACTTTTGTATTCCAATCACGAGTAGTTATCAATGCATCCTGATTGCATGTTCAATTAATTTCAGACTGCAAAAGTTGGTAAAAATCTTCAGTTTCTTCATCTTTGGCCTTAGCGGTTAGTGCGTAAACTTGAATAACAGTCATATCAAGTGGTCCTCCTTGTAGGTGTATGGATATTATCCTATCACTGACAGTGTTGTACTTCAGGATAGATCTTGAAAATTTTGTTTGACAATGAATGCAATGCCATTCCACTTCAAGTTGTCATTTTCGGCACAGTAAACCATATGATTATCTGATCCAGAGCAGCCAATACCAGGCCATTTCAGCTCACTAATGCCTAGGATATCCATGTTTATGCATTCCATTTCATTTTTGACCATTTCCAATCTTCCTAGATTCATACTTGGTACATTCCACATTCCGATTATTAATAGATGTTTGCAGCTGTTTCTTCTCATTTTGAGTCGTGCCACATCAGCAAATGAAGGTCTCAAAAGCTTGACTCCATCCACGTCATTAAGGTCGACTCTACTTTGAGGAGGCAGCTCTTCTCCAGTCGTCTTTTGAGTGCTTTCCAACCTGAGGGGCTCATCTTCCGGCAGTGTATAGGACAATGTTCTGCTGCTATTCATAAGGTTTTCACTGGCCAATTCTTTTCTAAAGTATACCACTAGGTCCTTCTTCCTAATCTGTCTAAGTCTGGATGCTCAGCTGAAACATGTCTACCATGGGTGACCTTGCTGGTGTTTGAATACCGGTTGCATAGCGCCCAGTATCACAGCAACATGCAAGCCACCCACAGTATAACAAACTGACAGATACGTGGGGGAGAGTTACCATAGGTTAATATGAATGATGTTGCCATGAACATTCATGGATGACATAGCCATGAACATTCATGGATGACATAGCCATGAACATTCCGAGTTACCATAGGACCCAGAAATTCCACTCATAGGTATACAGCCCATAGAAATGAAAACATATGTCCACACAAAAACTAGTACATGAATGTGCCTGGAAACATCATTCATATTAGCCAAAGAGTGAAAACAACCCAAATGCTCATCAATTGATGAATGGATAAACAAATCATGGTATCTCTGTACAATGAAATATTATTCAATCAGAAAAAAAATGAATGAAGTACTGATATATGCTACAACATAGATGAACCTTGAAAACATTACGCTAAGTGAAAGAAGCCACACACAAAGACCACATATGGTATGATTCCATTTATATGAAATGTCCAGAATAGGCAAATCCATAGAGACAGAAAGTAGATTTGTGGTTTCCATGGGCTGAGAAGGATAACTGGGAGTAAGAGATAATGGATAAGGGGTTTCTTTTTGAGATAATGAAAATGTTTTGGAATTAGATAGTGGTGATGTCTGCACAACATTGTGAACATAAAACCACTGAACTCTACCCTTTAAAATGGGGAATATTATAGTATATGAATTATATATCAATTTTAAAATTCTGGAGTATGTTTTGGTGACCATAATTCTTAACCTCTAAGCAAGGAGTCAGGAAAAAAAATCAAGAGTTTCCTGTCAACTGTAGCATAAAGGAGATAATTTAAAAGCATGCAGAGAATTTTAAAGACATCTCAAGTCATTAATGAAGGCAGATTTACCTTTATAAGGTCTTAACAATAATCTCATTCATTTGGGAGATATGTTACCATTGACAAAGCACTTCTTATGCATCATCTCACACATACCCATGAAGTAGAAAGGGACAATACCATTATAGGCTTTGCAGATGCAGAAGCAAAGGTCTGGAGAGCCTCAGTGACTTTCCTGGAGTCACATTCATAGCCTTTTTTCATCAGTGGTGGTTTTACTCTGCCATAATGCATAAAGCAGCCTCTTTTCTAAAAAAGAAAAATGAACTCTAACTTGTCTCAATTTTTAATATTAATTTCATTCTATTACCCATTCTCTTGACTTCAGTGATAGCAAGATTCTATTATCTACAGTGCCCATGAGTGGGGTTTCAAAATAGCCTGTTGAAACTGAAATCCCAGTATTTAAAAATACAGCCTTAAGAGTTGCAAGATCCATACTCAGTCCTTCTTCCCCCGGTCGCTCTCCATTTTTCAATCATTTCCTTGTGTCATTACCATGTAAAGACACCTAGCAGTGTATGTGATAGGTGTCTAGTCATTATAAATGGAATCAGAATGACTATCTTCCTCATTAGATTGTGAAGGAGACAGTGGTATCTTTCTGGAGAATAACCAAAGAAAGTACCCTAGTTTTTAAAAAAAATATTTTATTGTATTCTTGGTGAAAATATACACAGCAAAACATGCTCTCATTGAACAATTTCTACACACAATGTTCAGTGACACTGGTTATATTCTTCACATTGTGTCAACATTCTTATTATATGCTCTAGTTGTTTCATTCTCATTAACATAGACTCACTGCCCCCCAAACTTCTTATCCATGCTTTAGAGTGATTGTTGTCTATTTGGTCTCATATAGATAATTTTTTAAAAGAGTGCAGTAGTCAAGGGTGACATTATTCACTTTTTGAGCTAAACTGCTATTTAGTTCAAAGGAAGAGCACTCTAATTTTACAACTCTGTCTCACCTTCCCCTCCTCAAATGTCTGTTTGGAATCCTGGTTCCCCTTCAATCTTGTTGAGTTTAGTAAGGCCGCTCTATGGAATGTCAGCTTGGAGCTCCTTGAATGAAGAGTGGAATGGAACAAGAGGGGCCAAAGAACAAAGCTTAGTTTGCTGCCACCTCATTGTCAAACCACCATGGCCATTACTGCTCCTGGCATCTTCAGCATCAAGTGAAAACAAAGAAAAATACATTAGAAACAATTTCTCAAGGTTCATGCGTCAGTCGGGCAAGAATGTCCATGGGCTCAAAGTATGCACGTTAAAGGCAGGGGAAATAGCCCAATTAGGGAAAACATACAAAGTTTTAAGAATGATGGGACTGAAAAATCCCACATATTTATAACCTACAACAAATAAATTAATTCCAATAATATCACCTCTCTTCCTGAAATTGTATACAGCAGCTAAGGAAACTCTGCCCTGTTGACACATGCCAGATCAAAGTCATGTCTCCTGGGGATTAAGAAACATTAGCCAATGAAACAAAGGCTTGCTCTTGGAGCAAGTTTGCTTTTACCATAAACCCTGCAATTTATCTGCACAGGCTTTTAGTAATCTTGAAACTAAGATGAAGAGTTAAGTTGTGATAGGGAGGTACTCCCCATAGCCTCTCTTGACACTTGCTGGCAGACAATAATGATCTTTATAAATAAAATATATACCTATCTATTGTCGCAACATGGAAAAGTTGTTGGACACCACTGTCATTGAATATGGAGGGTAATCTTTGCTATAGGCTATTTTTGAGGAGATACATAAAATTCACTTTAAGGGGCCCTAAGAAGTACTTCAAAGGGTAATCATCCTTGAGAAGAGCTGAAAAGGAGATGTCAAAAGAAAGAATGTGACTGCAGAGAGGAAGAGATGTGCCCATGTATTAATAAGTTATGCACAGAGAAAACAAAACAGTGGAGTGATTTGCAAATAAAGCTGCTTCTCTTAGAGGTCGCTCTTTGGTCAGAGACAAGTATTCATCTATTTAACAATTGTCCTGAACAATGGTGAGGAAACCCCCTAGGAACTAGAAATTAATACTCGTATGACACTTGGCAATTTCTAGACTGTTTTCACAAACATCATCTTCTTTGGTGTTTTCAAGCACTATATGGGTTCACTATCTCCATTTTACAGATAAAGAAACTGAGGCTTACAAAGGCCAGTTGAATTGCTCAAGACCCAAAGCTAGTAAATGGGTATTTTTACTCCAAGTGCCCTTTCCTTCTACCACATCCTAGCTGCTTTAAAAATCTCTGAAGCATGGTTACGGGGGTGGGGGTGGAG
>NW_004444006.1:2575745-2598351 GCF_000243295.1 Trichechus manatus latirostris | reverse complement strand
GTGAAGAATGTGCCTCTTAGACAAGTAGATATAAGAGACCAAAGGGGTGGCTTCTGTCCAGAGGTGAGAGGGGAAGGCAGAGAGAGTTAGGAGCTAGTTGAATGTTCATGGGGAATCAGGGGAGGAGGGTAGGAGTGTGCTGTCACAGAATGAGGTGAGCGGTTGGGGTCTCATAACAATGTATGTTAAAAAACAAATTCTGTATGGGAGACTAACTTGAAATGTAAACTTCACTTAATTACATCAATGAAAAAAAAAAGAATATATTCCTAAAATCTAAAAAAAAAAATAAAAAAAATCTCCGAAGCTAGCTGGAGGAAGATTTAGCTGTGAGATCTGTACATATTCCCTGGTGTGAGTTAGCAAACTATGGAGTTATATTTCCTAGGACAGTGAGGGCCTCCTTGAGGCAACACCAATCAAATTCTGCTCCAAGGAGGGATCAGGTCACTCACTGGTGTTCACAGTAACATGGGTGTCAAATGCTCACAGCATCATAAAAAAGCTTGCTATTTGATAGTAACATTCCTGTTACTGAATATGTGTGTACACTATTGGTATTTCCCTAGAATCCCATAGGAGCATAATGGATGGGTTAATAAACACATACGAAAGGTTACCAATTGAAGATTGGCCCATGTAGATATGGTTAGAAGAGAGCCACCTTAGAGGAAGGAAATTTGATATCCTTAATTTGATGCTCTTCACTGTTTTAGCTGGGATTACAAGGAACGGAATCCTTTTTTGTTTTTTCTATACTGGATTTCTAGTGTATTCTCCCTCAGTATTTACTAATATGCATTTTGATAAATGTGAATCTGTTTCTATTGTGTTCAGGGAACCCAAGGAATATGATCTGTACTTATACTCAGGCTAGACAGAGAGTAGAACAGTGGGTGGTAGTACTAGGAACCAAAGTGAGAGAAACTGACTCCCAAGGGGGATAAGTCACCCTGGGGTACAAACCTGGAAAATGCTGTCCAATTTCTTAGAGAGCTCCTCTATCCTCAACTCCACATGGGTCTATGTTCTATCCTAACAAGGGGGGCCTGCTCTTTTCCATATGGAATCTATTGTTCTGCAAATAGATCTCACATACTCCATCTAAAAAAGAAAATCTGAGTATTTGTAAGCCACAATCCCTAAACCATGTCAGTGAAGTCAGCTAATCAGTAAATATAGTCATTTGCCATCCTCCAATTCCTCTCATGCTCCTACCATTCCTAAGGAGAACTAGCTGCTACTATAATCCAGTCTGACTACTGGTGTGAATATGCTTGTATGTACTGAGTCAGCCATGCTGGTCTGAGTTCTCCTGCCCCTACTCATGGTTTTCTGATGTCCAAAGAATCTGAGTGGACCTGACCTCTACCAGTCTATCTGAAGCCAACTACTGGTGGTCCAGAACTCACAAGTCTTTCCCTAGTATAAACTGATCTCACCGCTTTCTGTTGTGCCCAAAGATCAAACTCAATTCCAAGTCTCATTAAATAGGTGAAAGATGTTCATCTTTCTAACTCCTTCTTCTGTCCCCTCTTTCTCTTCTATTATTTCATCCTACCAAATGCTCAGTGTCTTCATTTGATCACTGGTTCCTCAGAGCTTCCCACTTTGATGCTCTATCTAAACCTTCCTATTCTAGATAAGCACCTTATGTTCACTGCCTGAGCTGAATCCCCTATCCCTTTCAAAATTTATGAGACTGGTGTTCTATCCCTCCAGAGTCTTGCTAAGGGACATTAATGACAACCTAATCCCCAATACTATTTCCTGGTAATGGCTGAATGTGTCCTAGAAAGCACAGCCTTCCAAAGTAATTCCACGCATGATGAGAGTTTCAGACACTATAACAGATCATGGAAGGCAAGATACTTTAAGGTAGAGGGGTCTTTCATAATTTCTTAAATCATTACATGTGGTTGGCTGTCAATGGTACACACAGCCCTATATCCAATCCAGTACTTACATTGGTGGAAATGGATTCTAAGGAAAATTTTAAAAAGTAATGTACATGAATACAATGAATACAACAGGAAATCAATATAAATATCCAACAATAAAGGCATGAGAAAAAATGAGAATACAGTGTTCTTAGGGTTCTATGACTATGACTCCACAAATTACATGCATGAGTGTAAGAGCTAAAGAAAATGAAGACACGTTTAATCAGTTGTATTATGGTTGGGGGCTTAAAAAATGCCATTAGTAGAAACTGTAAATCTTGCAACTCGAAAGATTAAATAGGAACCTTAGAGGGCAGTGAGTTTATGTTAATGGAGGAGGAACAGTTCAGAAACGGAGGATGAGAATGGTTGTACAACTCTAAGAATGTAATCAATGTCACTGAATTGTACATGTAGAAACAATTGAATCGGTGTATGTTTTGCTGTGTATATTCTCGACAAAAACAACAAAATAAATTTAAAAAAAACTCCATATAGGTGATGTAATTTAAATGTGTAAGCTTGAAGGATGAAACCTACAAGGAACAATGCATTTGAGAGGTTTCCAAAGTGTTTAAAATAATATCATGGTTTCAGCAACATAGAATTTCCACTAAGGAGCTCCGTCTATAGGAGGAGAAAAGGTGAGTACACACTGAAAGAAAAAGCAGGAAGTGGTAAACACCCCCCCCCACACACACACACAAGAAAGGTACTCATGAAGTGCTGTGGAAGTGCACGGGAGGATGCGTAGCTTTCAACGAGGTGGAGGCTTCATGGAGGAGGAAGCATTTGACTGGAGCCTTTAAGAATGGTAGGATTTTGAGATGTGGATAAAAAGCATGTGAGGCAGAGTGGATATCCCTAGTAAAGGTGAGAAAGGGGAAAACTGTGAGTAAGCACTGGGACAAAGGAATAGCTTAATTATATTGTAGAATAGCCCCCTGTTATGTTATCATTGGGTGGGAAACAAATACTGATCATGCCATTTAGGGATGAAATAAAAAATGAAAATAATCAAACTGTAATAAAATTAGATAACACTATTTCCATTGGGCTTTGATTTTAAACTAATCAGTTGCTGTATAATCTCTCTCCCCATTTTGTACTTATCTCTCATAACACTTACCACAGCAGTATTCAATTTTTATTTCCACATTGATATTCTCCACTAAACTTGGAGATTGTTGAGAGAAGAACTGTGTCTTATTCATCACTGAGTTCTCAGCATCTAGCAGGTCTGGCACATACATTTGTCTCACTGTGTGCTTGTCTGTTGCTTCCACTGGACTGAGACTGTTTTATTCTTCTCCTTCTTCCTAGTACCCAGCACAAAGCCTGGCATATAACAGATGCTGGCTATTTGTTAAACTGAAATGAATTAGTTTCCTTCCTGTTCTCTTAGTCTTCTGTGCCTCAGTTTCCTCATTTGTAAATTAAGAGTAGTTAGAATATCTACTATCTCGTAGTGGTATTATGAAGATTAAGTAAGCTCTTAGTGTAGTGTCTAACATATAGAAAATGCTCAGTAAATATTAGCTGCTATGATTATTATCATCATCATTATTGTTTGTTGTTGTTAAGGCTTCCAGACCTGCTAGAGGAGATGGGGCCCACAAACCATGCTGGCCTTGGTCAGGGTTGGCCCTGGGAGGCAGGGGATCTGCACCTGCCCATTTCTCTCTCAGCTATCCCATCACACTGCTTCCACTGCACTTAGATAGTCTGTGCAGTGTTAAAGCTGCAGCTGGCCTTGGAGGAAACGTCCACCAGACTGGAAGCTCTGAAGGACAGGGCTGGTTCACACTAATTTCTGGGCCTGCACATGACCTGATGAAATACATCTTTGTTGAATAAATGAATGAGTGAAAGCTACTCATCTGTTGCCCTTTTTTCCTCCCACAAGACTGTAAGAATACAAATGCCTATAGTCTGAAGATCCCTCAGACTATAGCCAGAGGACAGGATGCAGGGATCTCTTTGCTGTCTACCTTGCATTGCTGCTCTAGCTGATTCCCTTTAAGTTTTTGGTACTTGGGAATGGACACATCTGCAAGGCTGTGATGCTGTCCACATGTGAAAATAATTACTACGAAATTATCCATGTGAATACTAACAGACACATTATTTACTTCACACTAGCATTTCTACAGTGACATCATTTGAGTCCTTGGAATATGCTATAATTTGATGCAGGACTGATTTCTCATTTTGGGCACTAGGAGGCATTATCAATAGTGTGTGGTTCATTTCATTTTCAAAAGTCTAATACTATGCTAGACAAATTCAAGTTATCTCACCATAATCCTTATAACTTCTCTGGGGGTGGTCACCAGAGAAACTAAGGTTCAAGGAGGGCAAGTCATTTGCCCAAGTTCACACAGTTAACAAATGGTGGAGTCAAAATCAAATTGTCTCCCTGTACATCAATTAGGCTCCTAGGTTGAGAACACTTTACCATCCCGTAGGGCTCACTAGGTATGTTCCACACTTGCATACCCCTTTCTTTGGTCTCCTACATCTTTTTCTGCTCCAGTGCGACCATAATATGAATCTAAACTTGCAGGCTAGTCCTTACTGAGATTCAAAAGAGACAAAGAAAACTCTGTCCAAGTGACACAGACTACAGAAGCATTTCTGGGGAGTCAGAGAGGCTACATAGGTGTTGGTGGCGGCAGAAGAAGCCACTGTAGGAGAGTGGAAAGTAGGAAGCCTTTAGTTATAAGCCACACAAGTAAAGAGCCCGTCTTCTCTGTGTTCTGAAGTTGAGCAGGGCTAAGGGGTCCTCAAGGACTGTATAACCATTTGTTGATCTAGAAGGTCCTTGGCAGAATGTTAACCCCTCCTACCATGAAATTTTGGACCAGATATAAAGGTAATTCATAGTAGTTAGAGATAAGCAGTATGTACACACTGGTTCTGGTTGGCTAGCTTTAAAAAATATCAATTTTTAAAAGAGGATAGGGTGAGGGAAGCAATGAATTCCAGTATATCACTAGAATTTTATTCTTAACACAATACAGTCATAGACTATATCAAAGTATTATTCTGTTTTTGAAACAAATGCTCCCTCAACCAAACAAACAAAAGTAACACTGTAACCTAACCACATTCCTTCAAGGGGTCCAAAGCACTAGGAATGCAGTAGATGGCACCCTAGATAAAGACAACCCAGTCTGGTTTTAAAAAAACATCCATCCGGCTTCAGGAAAAGAAGCCTTAAAAATTTATTTGCACAGGTGCTGGCTTAAGTTTCTATTGAATCTGGCCTCAGCATACTTTAAGACACTCCTCTGGCTGGACTAGAGAAACCAATGGCTGAGGAACATGGAGGATAATTTATGACCTTAGCTTTTCTCCTGGCCTGTGGCTGGGGACCTGAATTTACTGGGGAGGCCAGACCTATCTTGGTGGAGATGAAAACACACAACGTGCTCTGACACCTTCAAATCCAAAGCCTGGGAGGCAAGAGAGGCAAAACAAGAAAGACTTATTATAGTAAGAGCTTTAAAATAAACACATGCTTGCTGGGGGATGTTAGTCACAGTGCCCTGGGAGGCGAGGAGGAAAGAGGAGGAGATTGACCTTTGCTATATTCTCATACAAATGTTGTTCTCTCTTCTGGTCACTAAGTAATCCCAAGGAGAAGTGGCTGCATGGGAACCTTACACCAACCCAAGGCCTCCTTTACCCAAGGACTACCACAGATACAATCTCCCAGCTTTCCTTTCTGCCTACTTAAGGGGCACTGTAAGTAAGTGCATGTGTACCAATGACCAAGGCTTCATTCCAGGAGAAGGAACCAAAACTGACTAGGCACTAGACGCTGTGTTACATCTCATTTAGTCCTCACAGTTGCCCTGTGAGCTATTATTATTCTCAGAGGCACAGAGGAGTTAAGTTGACTTACTCAAAATCACGTATCTATTAAGTCTCATAGCTAAAGACTGAACTCAGGTCTGCCTGCTTCCCAAGGCTGATGCATAAAAAGAGAACCTCTGGCCAATGGACGCATCTGGAATATCTATAAAATTTTAGTGATATATTGTTAAAATCTTAAAGATCATTTAGTCTAACCATTTTATTGTTCAGGCAGAGATTCTGAGGTGCAGAGAGGGAATGACACATATCTAAGGCCACATGGTAAGTTGATGGCAGAGCCAGGGCTATAACTGTCCTTGAAGCCCCATCTGGTGCTCTTGCACAGCATCTTGTTCCACTACCTTTTTGTTCCAAAAAGCCAGAAAGTAGAGTAGGATGGCGGATGCACAGTTCAGTACGGGGCGGGGGTAGGCACAAAAGGCTGACTAAATACCTGACGAATGGCCTGCTGCATGTCCTGGGGTTCCTCACAATGACTTCAGGACTGCACAATGTTCCCCAAAGAGACCTACTGCTTTCACACCTTCCTGTCTTCTCTTATTCTGTTCCCACTATTGAAAGTTCCCTTTCTACCTTTTTGTACCTGGCAAACTTTTAAACACATCCTTCATGATCTAGATCAACCCTTACTTCCTCTGTGAAGCCCTCCCAAACTGCCGGGTAAAATAATTCATTCTTTCATTCTGTCTGCCCAGGGGATTGTGTACCTACTCTAGAACAGTTGCAAAATGTGTGTTGTATTCACCCCACAGCCACTAACTAGTTGCATGACAGTGGGCAAGTCACTTATCCCTTTTGTCCTCCAGTTTCCTCATATGTAAATTGGGATAATAGTAATACCTATATCATAGAATTTTTGTGAGGATTGAATGAGATGTCTATAAAGTATCTAATAATATATATATTGAGTTTTTGTTGTTATCTCTTCTTATCCCAGTACTTGATATACGTTCAGTGTACACAATAAGCACTGATTGCTTGTTGAATACATGCATACTATGTGGGAAAAGTGCCAGCCATCATATAGACATTTTGGAGATCCCTGTAGTCAGGATACCTTCTGATGAATCTATAAAGTCCTTACCAAAGACTAGACCAGTGGTCTATAATCTTCTCTGGGCTGCATGACCTCTGAGAATCAAATAAAAGCTATGAAACTCTCCCTAAAAATATTCACACATGCATGTACACATAAAACCTTGTAAGAACTCTCACACTTAGAAATATGTCTTACAGAGCCTTCCTACCACATACTGTCAATAGTACTAATGCCACCCCCATCCCTTACTATGGGAGAAGACCTACAGTTACAGAAGATACTCTCACACAATGGCAGAGGTGGAAGGGACTAATTGGGACTGAATACATTCTAGGAGTCAAGTGCTATGCTAAAGGCTTAATATACTGCCTCAAATAATTCTTGGGGGTTCCAAGGTAAAAATTTCTGTGGCTCTACTGACTGACTGGGTTGTGAGCTCATCAGACCATACACAAGAAATGGCAGGGAGGCCCTCATTTCTGTCATTCATATGTTATATGAACCTGGGAAAGTCACTTCCTCTCTCCGGATGTCAGTTTGCTCATTCATAAAATGGCTTAGTCAGATTCTTAGATTTCTAAGTCTCCTTCCTTCAAATTTTAACAGGTTAGCATTTTAAAAGATCTAGTGATTGCAAGCACTACAGGTCTTTTCAGTGAGCAACTCATGCCTGAATCAACTGTCCCGAAAGTAAAATAGCCTATGATCATGGAGTTGTACGAATGTGCTTATCAAACTTACGGAACTATATGGGCCCACAGTCTCTGGGGCCCATATCCAGATATTATAATGAAATTAAGGTCTATTCCCTTGATAAGGTATGCCAGGAGAGGAAGGGAAAGCAATTTTTAAAATCCTGATAGTGAACAAGACTTTGACTCTGTGACTTTTTAGCCCTGACCTGAAAGATAATATTCTCTAGCTTCAGACATCAGAAATGAGGTAAATGGATTTCTCCAGCTCCTGGCCCCATGGAAGACACTCTGTGGCATGATCCTCTAAGAAAGCTCAAAGCAAAGTGCTAAGGAACCATGGGTCTACCATTTATATCCATACATCCTATCTCTGATCTCTTCCCTTAGCTTGGTAACTAGGAGCAAAATTCTCATGAGCACAGGTGTTGAACTGTGCTTCCTGTTCTGTGGTGGTGTAATGAGCATGAATTAAGAGCTAATTAAGATTCTTATCAGAATCAGAACTTCCCTTTAAAAACATGAGATGGTGGAAGGACTATGGCCCATGTGTCCCTGGCCCTACTTCATGAAGAGAGTTGCTGGTAAGCTACCAGCTGTTTTAAGCATTTTGGGCTTTCTTAAGAAGACAAGGTCCCTGTGATGTCAGTGCTACTTCAGCGGCTCCTCATTGGACCTTGGGATAGTGTGCAAGTATATATGTATATATACATATACACACACATACACACACACACACACACACACACACACACACACACACACATATATGGAAACCCTGGTGGCTTAGTGGTTAAGTGCTACGGCTACTAACCAAAAGGTCAACAGTTCAAATCCACCAGGCACTCCCTGGAAAATCTTGGGGGCAGTTCTACTCTGTCCTGTAGGGTTACTGTGAGTCAGAATGGCAAGGGGTTTGACTAAATGGCAAGGGGTTTGGTTTGGTTTTTATATATATATATATATATATATACACACACACACACATATGTATGTATGTATATGTGAGCCCTGGTGGCTAAGTGCTTAAAGTGCTTGGCTGCTAAGGTGAGCCATTTGAAACCACTAGCTGCTCTGCAGGAGAAAGATCCAGCCATTCTATGGGGGAAAGATGTGGCAGTCTGCTTTTGTAAAGATTTACAGCCTTGGAAACCCTATGGGGCAATTCTACTCTGTAGGAGCAGCGCGTTGTAGCAGAGTGAATACTGCCCTGCCTGGGTTCGAATTCTAGCTATTTCACCTAATACCTGTTGATTGCCTGGCAAAGCTTCAGTTTACTCACCTGGAAAATGAAGAGAATGACCTCACCCTCTGTCTCAGGTGGTTTGGAAGTCCAAATGGGGAGTGGATATGGTGGCATTTAGTCCACTGAAAAACTTTAAAAATGTCCAGGATTATGATCACTAGGCTATAAGTTCCCTGAAACAGACTCTGTATCTTGAGTATGTGAGCCTAATACCCCAAGTACAGTAAGCACTCAGTAAATGTTTGCTGACTAATTGCATGAATAGATTACTAACAGGGCTATTCCTATGGGTATAGGCACAAATATAGCCAGGATGTGCAATGATTCCACTGGGATTCCTCAGTAGCCACAGCACAGAGTGAAGCAAAGGGACTGAGAATTCTAATCCTGGTTCCTTTTTGAAAGAGTCATTCACTTTCCTCTTCCACAGATTGGCGGATACAAAGTTCACCTGCCTCCTTGGAATGTTGAGAGCAACTGCCTAGCTGCAAAGGGGGAGGGAAGGAGTGTGAACACCTGAATAATACATTCCAGAAGTATGCACACATGACTATTATTAACTAAAGAGACTGATTTTTGAAATGATGGCCTCTCACAGAGTTGTTATTTTGAGGGACAGTATGTTTCCTGCCATGGGACTAGAGCCCAGAGAAGTAAGAAATGGCTCCTACCTCTGAAGAGAAAGTATCTACCACCCAGCGTTTGACAGTTACCAAGAGATTCTCGTGAGGGACCGTACAAGTAGAAGGTTCTGGCTACAGTATGTGGCTGGGCATTGAAAAGGTGATAAGGGACTAGGAATTCAGTAAGGCAAGGTGGAAGAAGGCAATGGACTCAAAGGATCTTGTAAGTGACAAAGGGCATTTAAACACTCTAGATATTTTGGTGTTGCTAGTGCTATGGCAACTTCTTGTTAATCACTGCCTCATAAAATGCACATGCTATAAATAAGCAGGCAAAGGGCACTACAGAGCAGCAATGGCAAATTCTTGGCATGGCTCCCAAATTGGGCAGTGACAGAGACTTGGGTGAGCACCAATTGCAATGAATTACAGAGCTAAATTATTTATTCTGCAGGCCTGTGATCTAGTCTTGTTATGGAGACGCCCAGATTAAGTCAGCAAATGTGTAGAGCCAGAGAATCATGGGGGCCTATATGGCAGCTCCATAACTGAGCCGGACACCTGGGCTCTACTTTCTATGAGATAGGAGTTTTTCCATAACATTTGGTACCAGATAGTCCCCAAAATCCTTCCTCTTTAACATCTGGGGTATATGTGGCATCCATCAAAACTCATTCATATATATTTCATAGTTATGCTTATGCTTATAGTATAGAAGTCTAGAAAATGTGTGAAATGTTTTCAATTTCTCCTCTGGGTATTGCAAGGGGGAGTGATCTACTAGATCATCAGGAAAAAAAGTATCATCTTCCAGAATTTCTAGATTTATTTTTTTCTCCTGTTTAGTAAAAAAACTCAGGATGGAGAGGCCACCAGAACAGACATTCAGGGTAACGAAGACATGCAAACTTTGGCTGGCCAACTCAGAAGAAGTTTTAAAAGTAGATAATCTAGAGAGCTACTAAGATATCAGAAGACTAGAAGGAGTAAAATTTACTATGCAGATTTGCAAGCACAGGGGTGACCATCTAAAGCAGGGGTTAGCAAACTACAGCCTTCAAGTCAAATCCAGTCAGCCACCTGTTTGTGTATAGCTCAAGAGCTGAGAATAATTTTTACACTTTTAAATGGTTGAAAAAAATCAAAAGAAGAGTAATATTAAAAACACATTATAATGATATGAAATTCAAATTTCAGTGTTCATAAAGTTTTATTGGAAAACAACCATGCACATTAGTTTCTATATTGTCTACGGTTGCTTTCATGCTACAAAGGCAGAGCTGAATAGATGAGACTGAGACCATATGGTCCACAAAGCCTCAAATATTTACTATCTGGCCTCTTGCAGAAACATATTTTCTGACTCTTGATCTAGTGTGGCTCTGACGTTTAAGAAAACCAGAGATAGATAAGAAATAACAGAAGCTTTGTGAAAAGATCTCTAGGATTCGGACAGTCGGGATCTGTCAACTCCTTGGCTAAAGATATCTGAATAAGGCTTTGATGAAGCTGCAAGCAGATTCTCCTAGCACAGTTAACTTGCCCCTGGGATATTTTACTCAAAAAGACAGGGAACTAAGAGGTTAATGACATGCAACAAAACTCTCTGCAAGACTCCAAACATTTGATTCCATATGAGTTGAGGTGGGAAAGAGTGGATTTAAAGGACAGAAAGAGTTCAATGAGGGTTCACTTATATTTCTTCCCTCACAAAAACCTGGAGTGAAAGAGAGAATCAAAGCCATACTTTTATGAAATTTGCAAAGGATACTAAATTGGAACATATTGTAAACATCAGTGAGGATGCTGTAATCCTTTGAGTTCAAAATGTAAACTACAGTTTCAATTTTATGATGTGTACCAAACAGCACTCCATGTGTACAAAACAAATGGATGTACAATCTCAAATGTTTAACTAGAAAATGTCTGAAAAATAGTAAATTCTTGAGCACATAATGCACATGATGAATTAATTAACCTTCTTTGAAACATGATGAGGTAAAGATGGTGATTCATATTCTGATTCCCCAGATAGAAAATGGAAAAGAAAGAATGTTACCTAGCAATGGTCAGCAGGCTAGAGGAAGAGAGAATCCCAGAGTCCTGGGTTTTAACCCAGCCCATTCACAGTGCATTCTCTCATCTGGTTCTATCCCCTCTTGAAGTTTGATTTTTAAGAGCATGAGAACTGGAATTCACTATCTGCTAGGAATTCAAAACCAAAAGTGCATATAGGTATAAATGCACATGTGTTTGCTGAAATAATGGTGATGATGCTTGTCATTTGCAGAATTGTCACAAAAAGTCTAAGCTGGAAGGGCATTTAAAAACATCTAGTTAACCGCCCTTGTTTTACAGACGGGAAATTGAGATCTAAACGGGGAAATTTCTTATCCAAGATCACACAGTTAAAACCTCTCTGAATCCCTACTTCCTTTATCTTTCACTTCCTAGCCTCTTAGGTAGTATCCAACATACCTTCCTCATCCTCTTCTCGCCCACTCTACCCACCTTACAAGCCTGCTGATTCTCCTCAGCCCCGTTTCTAATTCATAGACCATCGCCCTAAACACACACACACACACACACACACACACACACACACACACACACAATCACTAAGTTTCCTTTCAAAAGATCTTAGTGATTACATCCTGATGGCCTGATATCATTTTTTATCTCAAAAATATTCAGATCTCTCCCTGCCTGGCCTCACCCTTACTCAAACCCCACAGCATTAGTGACAATGAGAAAATGTGGGTTCTCTCCTCCTATTTCTACTCAACAGGAAAACCTGGTCAGATTACAATCAACTCTGTAGAGTCCAGCACCAATGACAGCATTAAAGCTTCATGCTTTATGAACTACCAAAGCTAGGAATGGATTTCTGTCTGACGTGTCAGGCTTTTAAGTCCTGTACCTGTGCCCAGTCCAGAGATTTCTAAAACCATGAATAAAGTGGTAATCAACACTCTGACGACAAACAGACGAGAAAGAGAAAGATTTGTACTCTCACTCTCTCCAAGACATGTGGAATTCCAAGTTTCAACACGGCAGATTCAGAACCACCTTCAGATAGGCCATTTGAGCCATAAAGATGCATTATAAAAATGGAAAAAAAATCAATAAATGTTCTCTGCAGGTAATAAGACAATCCCCACCTTCAAATTAGGGATAATGATGGCAGTAAAATCAAGCCACCCAGCTTGATAGATGGGAGGAGAAAGAAAACACTGATAATTCTTTTTTGGGGAGAGGATTTGTTTTGTTTTATGTTTTTTAAGCTACCTTCTCCTATCCCTCAAAGGCTGAGGACCAGAACCTGAAGTTCAAATTCTAAAGGAACCAAGGGGCTCAGAGGTTCCCGCTCCACAGATTTCCAAGTAATCTGTTGGTGATTTTTCATATTTCAAGCAGTCAAGAGCATGTGGCCCCATGAGCTCAGAGGGGTTCATTTTCTCAAAGAAAATAATATTACTGAGTTTCCCTAACTTAGGTGACTCTAGGATCTGGAGAATTTGGAGACCTTACTGGATTTCTAAGTGTTCTGTAAATTGGGTGAACCCCCTTCCCCCCAATCTCATCTCTTCCCTGTTCTCAAATAGCCCAGGATTCATGTCTTATAGCAGAGCTCCTCCCAGGCAGCCCTGTCAGCTGCCCATCTGCCTATCTCCTTCCTTCAGCCTTAACTTCTGCAGAAAGCTCCCATGTGGAATGTATGAAATTACAGCACAATCTTCCCTTTTACAATATGGTTGATCATGTCCCCTGTTTACCTAAAACAACAACTTGGTGACCCAGATTTGTTAAACCCAGGAGCAGCATCAAGTGTAATCTAATCTATCTGTCTGTTGAATTTGCTTGCTCACTTGAACTCTTTTCCCATCTTGATATGGCTGCTATTAATGTGGTGCCTGTGCTTGGTGACACACTAAGCTCTAGATGGGTGCTCTGCAGCATTCTCTGCTCTATAGACAGGGTTTGATGGATGACGGGACATGGCAGGTTCTCACTGGGGAAGTCGGGGTGAACTGAAGTCCCTGGAGGTGCTTCTTACTTCCTTTTCTAACAGCCATCTTCTCTTAAGCACTCTTAAGGAAGGAGAGCACTTCCCTATGGCTCTTTCCAAACTGCCTAGTCCCAGGCACTGGGATCCTGGACCTTATACTTGCCTAGCACAAACAGCGGCAATGGGCTACTTAGGGGTATGGGTGGGACACACAGCATGTTTTCAGTAATATCAAATGCTAGGTGCCTCCTTGGTGCTTTGGAGACTGAAAGAAAACAAAATTCCAGTTTTCTGTTTTATCAGCATTCCTGCCACCTGACCAAAATGATAAAACAACAATCATCATTCTGGTTCGCTATCAGTGGGGAGACCAGTTGAAGGGCACTCACTTTCTCCCTATTTCTTAGATACCAAGAACTCTCCGGTGCTTCTACCATCCTCTGGTGGGTGTCAGTACATTCTTGGTGAAAGGTATGGCCTATATATTTGTCCCTTTTAAGGATATCTAAGGGTTTATGGTACTTACATAAGGAAAAATTATCTGTTTGGTTCTGACTTGGCAGTCTACACTTGTAGGCCAATGAGAGGGAAGGAAAAAGGTCTTGGCAGGAGGTACCTCCTCTGTGGAAAGCGGAGGATGGGGTGGATACTAGTATTTAGCAACTGGGTCTGGTCCCAGAGCAGAGTGTCTTTGTCTAGGGGACTGCTCGCCAGTGTTCATTTGAGAAGGGAGCCGTTTAGTGCAGGGTGAGAAGTAAAGTGGATGAACAAAAGGCTTAAGTTCAGGGTGATTGGGAAGGAAAGAGGTACCAGCATATACAAGAGGTCTAGAAATGGGAGCTCCTGCTGTAGAATGTAGGTCCACACCTCTGGGAACTTAGTAAACATAAGTTGTTCTAAGAGAAATAAGACTAAGAAGCCAAACATATGATGATACATAGGTTGGAGTTCTGGGCCGATGAACAGTCACTGAGGACAGGCCTCTGGAGAGGAAGATAAAAGTGCTTCTTCACTCTGGGTCCTTACTTACCTAGGAGCTATTAATGCAAAGAGGCCTCAAGGAGGAAGCAGCAGGAGGGAGCAGGTGCAGAGACTGATGGTCTACTGAACAGTGAGAACACTTCCTTTCTGGGGCCAAGGCCAGGAAGCCTTTGCTATGGTGTAGTCTTGTATTTAGCACAGAGAACAAGCTGGGGACTCAGTTGGGGTTTCTCCACTTCTAACCTAATAAGGAGAATTTTTTCCATCACTAGGCAGCAGAGTTGAACACAAGCAAGGAGGAAATTAAATCTTTTCAAATCATTAATTTTTCTTTCATTCTTAGGACCCATAGAGCCCCAAGCACCAGCTGGGACCATCTTCATTGTTTACAATCTCCCTGTGATACCCAGGCAGCTGAAACCAGGACCAGCAAGTATGGAAACTTGCTTCTTTAGACTCTTAGGTTCTTGAGAGGGCCCTGTTTGTGGCCCTGTCCCTGAGATGATAAAATTATGGGTCCTAGAAGGTTGATGTCTCTCTGGAAGGTAAAAGAGAAAGGGAAATAAGAGAAATGAGTGTGAGACGCCCTTTACCTTCAGCAGCTCTCTTAAAGAAGACTTTGCAGCTTCCACAAGTGAGTGCTCCATAGTGACAGCCAGAAGCTTCATCCCCACAGATCAGACAGGTCTTCTGGGGTGGAAAGTAATAGTCGATGGGCAGAACATGGTCCCTGGCCGTCTCCAAACTAGAAAGACACAAAATGCAGCACATGTCAGTGGGCAGAAAAAACAGGAGCGCAGGAGTCTGAGGTCATCAGGAGTAAATTGTATGTATAAATTACTATCATTCGTTGCTCAAGAAAGTCAATGTAAAGCTGAATTTTCCTGAGACTTCTCTGAGAAATAATGTTTGTATGGTTCCCTGCAATGTGGACAGAGCCTTTTTGGATCCTATGGAGGGATTAAGGAAGTTCTCTGGGATCAGTCAGTCTCATAGACTGACTATAGAGGGACGGATAAAGGCAGGGAACCTGAGGTTAAGGTATCTGACTTAAGGTGGTGGTTGGACAACACATTTGGAGCAATTAAATGGTATGAACCCAGCCCTATGACCTCATCACTTCCAAAGGAAGATCTATGGCAAAATTAGACATAGGGAGCAGTTTGATGTGTTTTACTTTAGCTCTCTGAGCCTTAGTCTCAACTGTAAAATAGGGATAATATCACAAATCCCACTGGATCTTATGTTGTGAGTGACAGTATAAATCAGCCAATGGATAAAAGGCCCTTGGAATGAATACATAAGTGAGAGATCATGCTTAGTGTTATCACACCAGCCTTCTTTGGTCTTTGTCTCTATTTTCTTAGTAGTCTCTCTAAATGACATGGACATTTTTCCTCCGTTCTATAACATAAAGTAGTAGAATCCCTTGTGTCTGAGATTGCTATGAGAGATGACACATGGTGATGATGGAAATCTCTCAGGCTACCATCTCAACACTTGGTCATCAGAAGACTCATAGGTTCCTTGAACTGGGATGGAGCTTCAGAAGTCACCTAGTCTAACTGCCTATCTCCAAAGAGATCTTTGTCTGAGTGCTTCCAGATGGATCTGAAAAACAGGTACCAGAAAGCCAATCCTAAAACTTCAAGGAAGGATAATTCTGAGTCTCCCATAGTAATTAATTCAAGTTTGAACAAATGGAACATGGTACTTACTACACAAAAGTTAACTTTTATCTCTCCTATGTCCTAAGTCTAAATGCTCAATAATACTCCAGAGACCTCCTGGGTTAATCTGTCTCAGCTAGATGTAACAACTGACCACAATCATACACAGGAATACAACTGCTATATTTTATGAGTACTTTTTCCTTACTAAGGAAGGAAGGAAGAGAGAGAAGGCAGAGAGAGGGAGGGAAGGACGGAGGGAGGGAGGGAGGAAGGAAGGAAGGACGGTAAGCCTTAAAGGGTGTATGTTCACTGTGTTGAGTGATTTCAATACCTTGAAACAACTCGGTGAGGAAAGTTTATTTTCTAATTATTATATCTATTGTACAGATGAATAAAGTGAGACTCTGAAAGAAGTCAAGGACTGTCTGACCCTAAGTCCAACACAGTTTCCACTACCCTATTGTCTTTCCGCTATTCACCTTTAATTTCTGCCCATGGCTCTTTGGCTATCATGCTCAGCACAGTCATCAGAATCCAAAAAGGCATGAAAGGTTATCCTCCTCTCAATTCCAAGTGAGCAGCTCTGGCAGAGCAAGCACTAAGAAAGCTTTCACTCGGGCTACACTTGACAAGCACTTTATCTCCAAGACAAAAATATTAGCCTTTATTCAAGTTCCAAGTACAAAAGAGAGCAATCAAAAAGTTCTGCTGATATGCAAATTCTATGACTGGCTATGATGGCCTGTCTTCCCTCCCCACGAGCCTTCCTTTTCCTACCATAACTGGAAAAACAGCAGTAGTCTAACCACAAAACTAATACTAGCAAGGATACAGGTTCCACAAGAAAGGAGCTCACTTCCAATATACAAGTGGTCCAAATGCTAAGAACATTATTCCCTTGGCTGAAAATGTGATTCCCTTGGCTAAAAATTGTGCCCTACTCCCAGGCCTGGAACAAGGAAAAGCAAGAAGCAGGATTTTTTTTTTTGGAAGTGTCTTCCCTATCTTCTTGCTTTTCTGACTTCCATAACTAACACAAACAGTTCAAATAAAACCAGAAAGACATGTATTGAAGCACTCTATGTGCCAGGCCATGTCATATACATCATCTCATTTAATTTTCCTGACAATCCTTCGAGGAAGCTATGTATCATCCCCATATTTTAGCAGAGGAAACTGAAGCACAGAAATATTAAGTAAACTTGTCCAACATCATATATTCAGTAAGTGTGAATGTCAGGATTCCTTTCCAGGTAAGTCTAACTCCAAACTGTGTATTCTTAACCAACGATTAACCATGTCATCAGTCTGAAGGTTGAGATTAGATAGATTGGTTCAACTAAACTCTTAGCACCTAGTCTTATGGAGCAGGCACAGGGCTAAGTGCTGGTGATATAGTGGTGATCAAGATACTGTCCTGAGGCAGGGCCAAGATGGTGGATTAGTCAGATGCTGCCTGTCATCCCTCTTACAACAAAGACCCGAAAAAACAAGTAAATCGATTATATATGACAATCTAGGAACCCTAATCATCAAAAACAAAGCTGAAGAATTGGACTGAGTGGCAGGGGAAGGAGAGGCAATTCAAAAGCAGCAGAGAAGTACCAATCACGAGATCACCAGTGCCCTGCTAGCTGAGCCTGTGCAGCACACTTGGGCTGAGGCAAGCAGTCACATTCAAAGACATCAGGTATAGCTGAGCGGTAGCAAATCTGTGCACACCTCCAGAACCAAGTAGAAGCAACATCAAACCTGTGAAAGTTAAGTGCAAGCTTCTAACCCACCCATTCTAACCAACACCCATTCATGATAAAAACTCTCAGCAAAACAGGAATAAAAGGGAAATTTCTCAACATAATAAATGGCATTTATACAAAGCCAACAGCCAACATCATCCTAAATGGAGAGAGTCTGAAAGCATTCCCCTTGAGAACGGGAACCAGACAAGGATGCTCTTTATCACCACTCTTATTCAACACTGTGGTGGAGTTCCTAGCCAGAGCAATAAGGCAAGAAAATGAAATAAAGGGCATCCAAATTGGTAAAGAAGAAGTAAAAGTATCCCTATTCACAGATGATATGATCTTATACATAGAAAACCCCAAAGAATCCACAAGGAAACTACTGGAACTAATAGAAGATTTCAGTAAAGTATCAGGATACAAGGTAAACACACAAAAATCAGTTTGATTCCTCTACACCAACAAAGAGAACTTCAAATAGGAAATCACCAAATCAATACCATTTACAATAGCCCCCAAGAAGACATAGTACTTAGGAATACATCTAACCAGAGATGCAAAAGAACTATACAAAAAAACTACAAAACACTACTGCAAGAAACCAAAAGACACCTACGTAAGTGGAAAAACATACCATGCTCATGGACAGGAAGACTCAACGTTGTGAAAATGTCAATTCTACTGAAAGTGATCTACAGATACAAGGCAATCCCAATCTAAATTCCAATGGCATTTTTTTACAAGATGGAGAAACAAATCACCAACTTTACATGGAAAGGGAAGATGCCCCAGATACGTAAAGTATTACTGAAGAACAAAGTGGGAGGCCTCACACTACCTGATTTTAGAACCTATTCTACCGCCATGGTAGTCAACAGCAGACATATGGACCAATGGGACAGAATTGAGAACCCAGACGTAAATCCATCCACCTATGAGCAGCTGCTATCTGACAAAGGTCCAAATTCCTTTAAATGGGGAAAAGACGGCCTCTAAAAAATGGTGCTAGCATAACTGGATACCCATCTGTAAAAAAAAAATGAAACAGGACCCATACCTCTTACCGTACTCAAAAACTTACTCAGTATGGATCAAAGACCTCAATATAAAATCTAAAACGATAAAGATCATGGAAGAAAAAATAGAGACAGTGTTAGGGGCCCTAATACATGGCTTAAATAGTATACAAGCCATAACTAAAAATGCACAAACACCAGAATAGAAACTAGATAACTGGGGGCTCCTAAAAATCAAATACTTATGCTCATCAAAAGACTTCACCAAAAGAGAAACTACAGACTGGGAAAAAAATTTTGGCTACGACATATCCAATAAGGGTCTAGTCTCTAAAATCTACAAAATATTGCAACACCTCAACAACAAAAGGACAAATAATCCAATTAAAAAATGGGCAAAGGATATGAACAGAATATCTTCACCAAAGAAGACATTCAGACCGCTAACAGACACATGAGGAATTGCTCACAATCATTAGCCATTAGAGAAATGCAAATTAAGACTACAATGAGATACCATCTCACCCCAACAAGGCTGGTACTAATAAAAAAAACACAAAATAAATGTTGGAGAGGTTGTGGAGAGACTGGAACTCTTATGCACTGCTGGTGGGAATGTAAAATGGTACAGCCACTTTGGAAAATGATACGGTGCTTCCTTAAAAAGCTGGAAAGAGAAATACCATAAGATCCAGCAATCACACTTTGAGGAATATATTGTAGAGAAATAAGAGCTGTCACATGAACATATGCACACTCATGTTCACTGCCGCACTATTCACAATAGCAAAAAGATGGAAAGAATCTAAATATCCAGCAACAGATGAGTGGATAAATAAATTACAGTACATACACACAATGGCATACTATGCAATGGTAAAGAACAATGATGAATCCGTGAAACATCTCACAACATGGATGAATCTGGAGAACATTATGCTGCGTGAAATAAGTCAATCTCAAAAGGACAAATATTGTGTGAGACCAATATTATAAGAACTTATTAAAAGGTTTAAAAGCTAAAAAAAAAAAAATTCTTTGATGATTATAAGGGTGGGAAGGGAGGGGAGGGGGAAATCACTAACTAGATAGTAGATAAGGATGAACTTCAATGAAGGGAAGGACAACACACAATACAAGGGAAGTAAGCACAACTGGACCAAAGCAAAAGCAAAGCAGTTTCCTGGACACATTCAAACACTTTGAGGGACAGAGTCGATGGGGCTGGGGCCTGGGGACCATAGTTTCAGGGAACATGTAAGTCAACTGGCATAACATAATTTGTAAAGAAAATGTTCTACATCCCACTTTGGTGAGTGGCGTCTGTGGTCTTAAAAGCGTGTGAGTGGCCATCTAAGATACTTCAATTTGTCCCATCCCACTTGGAGCAAATGAGAATGAAGAAAACCAAAGACACAAGGAAAGTAATAGCCAAAAGGATTAAAGGACCAAATGAACTAGAGACTCCACCAGCCTGAGACCAGAAGAATTAGACGATGCCCGGCTACCACCAACGACTGCTCCGAAAAGTACATAACAGAGAGTCTCAGACAGAGCAGGAGAAAAATGTAGAACAAAACTCAAATTCAGGTAAAAAGACCAGACTCAACGGTCTGACAGACACTGGAGGAACCCCTGAAACTATGGCCATCAGATGCACTATTAACCCAGAACTGAAACCATTCCCAAAGTCCACTCTTCAGGCAAAGATTAGACAGGACTATAAAACAAACAAAAAAATACAGGTGAGGAGCGTGCTTCTTAGTTCAATTAGGTATCTGAAATCAAATGGGCAGGGCCTGTTCAAAAGCATGAGAAGGCAAGAAAGGACAAGAACTGGTCAAATGGACAGAAGGAATTTGGGGTGGAAAATGGGAATGTGCTGTCACATTGTGGAGATTGCAACTAATGTCACAAAGCAATATGTGTATAAATTTTTGAATGAGAAATTAACATGAACTGTAAACTTTCATGTAAAGCACAATAAAAAAAAGAAGAAAAAAAAGATATTGTCCTTACCACCAAGCAACTTACCATCTAGTAGAGAAGAAAGACAGGAAGCAAAGAACTATAAAACAACATAACAAATAACACAATAAAGCAGAGTGCAGACTGCTAAAGATGAGGAAGTGCCTCAAAGACAGGAATGTATTTGAGGGGTATACGGGTATATATATATGTATGGGTTAGTGAGATAATGATGATAATGGCAATACTTATTTATTACAAAGTGAGCATCACATAAGCAAGATAGAAACCTGCAGAAAGTAAAAAAGAGGCCCTTTTTGGAAAGAGCCTTTAGGAAATAGAGATTTGGGGGGAAGTGGAGCCAACATGGCACTATAAACAGAAGCACCAGGTTGTCCCTCTACAGTAAAGATCCGAAAAACTAAGTAAAACAGATACAAACATCAGTCCTGGAACTGTAAGTGTCAAATGAAGGGATGAAGAACTCAGTCAAGCACTGAAGGGAATAAGAAACTGACAAAGAACAGAGAATGAGGAGAGCTATAGAGTGGAGGTCCCCAACCAGCTAATGTGGCATGGATTTGCCATCGTGGACCTCAGCCACCAAGAAATGCACACAGGGAGTATGGGAAGGCAACTTCATGGAACTCCCAACAGACGACGGAAAACCAGGTAACCAGAGATACACGCTTTCCCGCCCCACACCCCTCTTCCCTGTACGAGGCCTCCACCACTTTCCAATGGGCCATGGTCACTAGGTCGGAGAGACATCAGCTCACTCTTACTCAGATTCACCATCTTGGACCTCAGCCACCAAGAACTTTGGACAGGGAGTACAGGAAGGCAATTTCATGGAGCTCCCAATGGGAGACAGAGCACCCAGTAACAAGGGATACATGCTTTCCCACCCCTCAACCTTCTTCTCTGTATGCCGCCTCTGCTGCTTTCCAACAGACCATGGTTGCTCGATCAGAGAGACACCAGCTCACTGCCATAGGGATTCGCCCCGTGCCCACCAGCTGGCTCCATCAGTGCCATTTTTTGGGGTTTTCTTTTTCTTCTCTCTCTCTCCCTTCCTTTCTTTCTTTTCTCCTGTCTACCTAGCCGCGTGTGCCAACCCTGCTCCTTCTTGAAGGACTGTGCCACACCTCTCGACTAGAGAGCCACCGGCACATAGTCTCCCTGGGTCTGCACTGCTCCTGCTGGCAGACTCCTTCAGAACACTTCTTTGTTTGTTTGCGTTTGCTTTTCTCTTTTTCTTTTTATTGTGTCTTCTCTCTCCCTTCCTTCTTTTCCTTTCTCCTATTCACCTAGCCTCGTGTTCCACCCGCACCCCCCTTCTTAATGAGCTGCGTTGTACAGTTGGACTAGACAAACTCTGGCACACAGCCTCCATGGATCTGTGCTGCAACCACAGGCCACCCCCTCAGTGTCATATTTTTTATTTTTCTTATAAACTAGTCTTTTTCATTTTTTTATTATACTTTAGATGAAGGTTTACAGAACAAATAGTTTCTCAATAAACACTCGGTACACACATTGCTTTATGCCATTGGTAAACAACCTCACGACATGTCAACACTCTCCCTTCTCGAACTTGGAAGACCTGTTTTTTTTTTTGGTGAAAATATACATAGCCAAAGATACACCATTTCAAAAATTTCTACATGTACAATTCAGTGACATCAATTACATTCTTCCAGTTGTGCTGTTATTCTCACTATCCTTTTCCAAATTATTCCATCACCCTTATCTTCAATTCACTGTACCCAAGGCTTCCCATCAAACCTTT
>NW_004444006.1:2574294-2575645 GCF_000243295.1 Trichechus manatus latirostris | reverse complement strand
TGAATCCTACTCAGTCGTGGTGTAGTACATTTTTTTGATATGATGCTGAATTCTATTGGCTAGAATTTTGTTGAGAATTTTTGCATCTATAATCATGAGAGATATTGGTCTGTAATTTTCTTTTTTTGTGATGTCTTTGCCTGGTTTTGGTATCAGGGTTATGTTGGCTTCATAAAATGAATTTGGAAGTATCTCTTCCTTTACTATGTTCTAAAATAGTTTGAGTAGTACTGGTATAAGCTCTTCTCTGAATATTTGGTAGAATTCTCCAGTGAAGCCATCTGGGCCAGGACTTTTTTTTTTTGGTTGGGAGTTCTTTAATTTCCTTTTCAATCTCTTCTCTTGTTATGGGTTTGTTCAGATTTTCAACACCACTTTGTTATAGTTTGGGTAGGTACTGTGTTTCTGGAAATTTATCCATTACATCTAGGTTTTCAAATGTGTTGGAGTATAGTTTTTCATAATAATCTGTTATAACCCTTTTTATTTCAGTTGGGTATATTGTAATGTCCCCAATTTCATTTCTTATTTGGGTTATTTGCATCCTCTCCTGTTTTTCATTTGACAGTCTGGCTACTGGTTTGTAGATTTTGTTCATCCTTTCAAATAACCAATTTTTGCTTTTGTTGATTCTTTCTATTGTTTTTCTATTTCATTTATTTCTGCTCTGATCTTTATTATTTCCTTTCTTCTGGTGGCTGTGGGCTTTTTTTCCTGTTCTTTTTCTATTTGTTCGAGTTGTGTAGATAATGTTTTGATTTTTTCCGTTGCTTCTTTTTGGATGTGTGCATCTACTGCTATAAATTGTCCTCTGAGGACTGCCTTTGCTGTGTTCCAGAGGTTTTAATATGATGTGTTTTCATTCTCATTTGATTCTAGAATTTTTTAATTCCATCTCTGATTTCTTCTATTACTCAGTGATGTGTAAGGAGGATGTTATTCACTTTCCATGTAACTGATGTTTTTTACTTGCTCTTACTGTTCTTAATTTCTAACTTGATGGCATTGTAGTCAGAGAAGATACTCTGTTTTATCTCAACGTTTTGGATTTTTTTGAGGATTGCTCTGTGGCCTAAGATATCATCTATTCTGCAGAAAGTTCCATGCGCATTGGAAAAGAATTTGTACTTTGCACCTGTTGGGTGGAGTGGTCTATATACGTCTGTGAGGCCAAGTTGGCTGATTGTGCCCTTTAGGTCTTCTGTATCTTTGGTGAGTTTCTTTCTAGATGTTCTGTCCTTTACCGAGAGTGGTGTGTTCAAGTCTCCTACTATTATTGTAGAAATGTCAATTTCTCTTTTCAGTGCTGTTAGAGTTTGTTTTATGTATTTTGTAGCCCTGTCATTGGGTG
>NW_004444006.1:2571919-2574194 GCF_000243295.1 Trichechus manatus latirostris | reverse complement strand
ACACATATTGCCCTATGACAATGGTTAACAACCCCATGACATGTCAACACTGTCCTTTCTCAAGCTTGGGTTCCCTATCACCAGCTTTCCTGTCCCCTCCTGCCTTCAGTCCTTGTCCCAAGACTGCTTGTGCCTCATTACTCCAGTTTTGTTTTATGGGGCTGTCCAATCCTTGGCTGAACGGTGAACCTTGGGAGTGACTTCACCACTGAGCTAAAAGGGTGTCTGGGTGCCATACTCTCGGGGTTTCTACAGTCTCTGTCAGGCCGGTAAATCTGGTCATTTACTGTGAGTTAGAATTTTGTTCTATATCCTTCTCCAGCTCTATCCAGTACCCTCTGTTGTGATCCGTGTCAGAGCAGTCAGTGGTGGTAGCTGGGCACCATCTAGCTGTACTGGACTGAGTCTGGGGAGGTCTTGGTAGCTGTGGTTCATTAGTCCTTTGGACTTATCTTTTCCTTGTATCCTGGTCTCTTCATGCTCCCTTGCTCCCAAAGGGGTGAGACCAGTGGAGTATCTTAGATGGCTGCTAACAGGCTTTTAAGACCCCAGATGCTACTCACCAAGGAAGAATGTGGAATATTTTCTTTATAAACTGTGTTATGCCAATTGAGCTAGATGTTCCCCAAGGCCATGGTCCTCACAGCCCTCCGCCCAGCAATTCAGTCCCTCAGGGAGTCTGGATGTGTCTACGGAGCTTCCATGACCTTGCCGTGTACAAGTTGTGCTGGCTTCCCCAGTATTGTGTACTGTCTAACCCTTCACCAAAGTTACCACTTATCTATTGTCTATTTAGTTCCCCCCCACCCCTCCTTTCCCTCTTAACCAACAAAGATTGTTTCTTTTTGTGTGTCAACTTTTTCATTAGTTTTTACAGTAGTGGTCTCATACAATATTTGTCCTTTTGTGATTGACTTATTTCACTCAGCATAACGTACTCGAGTTTCATCCAAGTTATGAGATGCTTCATAGAGTCATCATTGTTCTTTATCTTTGCATAATACTCCATTGTGTGTATGTACCATAGTTTATCCATTCGTCTGTTGATGGGCATCTAGGTTGTTTCCATCTTTTTGCTATTGTGAACAATGCTGCCATGAACATGGGTGTGCACATGTCTATTCGTGAGATGGCTCTTATTTCTCTAGACTATATTTGTAGGACTGGGATTGCTGGATCGTATGGTATGTCTATTTCTAGCTTTCTAAGGAAGCACCATATCATTTTCCAAAATGGTTGTATCATTTTGCATTCCCACCAGCAGTGCATAAGAGTTCCCGTCTCCCTACAGCCTCTCCAAGATTTGTTATTTCCAGTGTTTCTGCTTCGTGCCAGTAATGTTGGGGTGAGATGGTATCTCATTGTGGTTTTAATTTGCATTTCTCTGATGGCTACAGATTTTGAGCATTTCCTCATGTGTCTATTGGCTGCTTGAATGTCTTCTTTGGTGAAGTGTCTGTTCATTTCCTTTGCCCATCTTTTAATTAGATGATTTGTCTTTTTTTTTTTTTTGTAGAGGTGTTGGCTTTTCTTGTAGATTTTAGAGATTAGACCTTTGTCCGATTTGTAATGTACAAAATTTTTTTCCCAGTCTGTAGATACGCTTTTTACTCTTTTGGCGAAGTCTTTTGATGTGCATAAGTGTTTAATTTTTAGAAAATTGCAGTTATTTAGCTTATCTTCTGGAGATTCTGTGTTGTTGGTTATGGTTTGTATCCTGTGAATACCATGTATTAGGGCCTCTAGCATTGATCTTGTTTTTTCTTCTATGAACTTTACAGTTTTTGGCTTTATATTTAGGTCTTTGATCCATTTTGAATTAGTTTTTGTATATAGTGTGATGTATGGGTCCTGCTTCATTTTTATGCAGATGGACATCCAGTTTTGCCAGCACCATTTGTTAAAAAGACTGTCTTTTCCCCCATTTGATGGACTTTTGGCCCCTGTAGAAGATCAGGTGAAAGTAGGTGGATGGATTTACATCTGGGTTCTCTATTCTGTTCCACTGGTAAATGTGTCTGTAATTGTACCAGTACCAGGCTGTTTTGACTACCGTAGCTGTATTGTAGGTTCTGAGGTCAGGTAGTGCGAGTCCTCCTACTTTATTCTTCGTCTTCAGTAGTGCATTACTGGTCTGGGGACTCTTCCCTTACCCTATAAATTTAATGATTAGTTTTTCCATCTCTTTAAAGAATGTTTTTAGTATCTGGATTGGGATTGCATTGTATTTGTAAATTGCTTTGGGTAGAATTGTCATTTTCACAATGTTGAGTCT
>NW_004444006.1:2520753-2571819 GCF_000243295.1 Trichechus manatus latirostris | reverse complement strand
TAGGTTTGAAGCAGTCTATTATTACTTGGTATCGCCTTGCTTTCCTCTCCATTAGAAGGTTCTATACCCACACCGTTTCTTCCCTCTTTTATTGTTCTGACGTTGTTTTCATTTACAGATTAACCTCTCTGGTTCCCTGTTGTAATTCTTTTGGTTTTGGATAGTTCTTGAGAATTTCATTTCCTAGGTAGATATCTGCCTAGTAAAATCCTGTGTCCTAGATTCAGCCTGTGGTCTGATGTTGTTTGTTCTCAGATTGAAGGACTTCCTTTAATAATTCTTGTAAGTTTGGTTTGGTTTTTAAATAGTTCCTTAATTTCTATTTATCTGGAAATTTCCTAATTTCACCATCATATTTGTATGAGAGTTTTCAGGATATATTATTCTTGGCTGGCAATTTTTTTTCTTTCAAGGTTTTATATATGTCATCCCATTGCCTTCTTGCCTGCATGGTTTCTGCCAGATAATCTGAGCTTAGTCTTATTGTTTCTCCTCTGTATGTGACCTTTTTTTTTCTGGAGCTGCTCTTAGGATTCTGTTTGTGTTTGGTTTTGGCGAGTGTGATTATGAGATGTCTTGGTGATTTTCTTTTGGGGTCTATCCTGTATGGGTTTCACTGAGCTTCTTGTATGGTCAGCTTTTCATCTTTCATGATATTGGGGAAGTTTTCTGTCAGCAATTCTTTAATGATCTTCTCTATGTTTTCTATTTTCTCCCCGTTTTGGAACTCTGATCACTTACAAATTTTTGCTTTTGATTGAATCCTACATAATTCTCAGGGCTTCTACATTTTTCTTTGTTCTTTTTTCTGAGTTTTCCTTGAAAAGAATTGTATCCAAGTGTTTGTCTTCAATTTCATTGATCCTGTCTTCCATCATTTCAAACCTGCTCCTCAGCTTTTCTATGACGCTGTCTGTTTCTGACATCTTGTTGTTTATCTTTTGGATTTCTAATTGTTGTCTTTGTGAATTTATTTTAGCATTTTGTTCCTGTATTATTTTCTTGAATGTTCCATTTTTTGTCTGTGTTTTCCATGAATTTGTCTACCTTTTCCATGAATTTCTGTATTTGTTCCTCATTTTTGTCTGCTTTTTGCTTCAATTTTTGGATAATTCTAAGTATTAGAGATTTGAATTCCCTATCAGGTAGCTCTAGTGCCTTTTCTTCTACTGGAAATTCATCTGGTGTCTTTTTTTGAACACCTACTGGAAACTTCCTGTCCTGTTTTTGTATATGTTTTGATATTCTCTGCTGTCTTCAGGGCATTCAGTTGTTATTTTCCTCCTATATTTATTGATTTGTTTGTTTTGTCCTGCTTTTCTGTTTTATTTGGTTATGTCTGAGCAGGTGGGTTGTGCCTTCTTTATTGTTTGTTCATCTGTGGGCATGATACTTTTCACCTCCTTTTCAAATGAGCAGGGTCAGTCACTCAGGTATGGTACAGCAGGGGGGTCTAGTTGAAGGGGAGTTGCTGGGATAGGTTATTTGTGGCATGTACTAGAGCCGACATGGTGGGATGGGAATTAGTGAGTGCAGTGCAGATTCCGGTAGGCCTTGCCTGTGCTGCTTGGGGTTGTGATGTTCACCACACGGTGCAGGTGAAGGAGGGGGGATAGTGATGTGTGGAGCTAAGATGGGTATCGGAAGGAGAATTGAGAGGAGAGAGGAACAGGAGCCAGAAACATATACACAAACAAACAAAAAAGAGTTCTAAGGGAGCTTGCTGTTGGAGTGGAGAGATGAGAAACAGAGAAAAGGAGAAAAACAAAACGGAAAAAAGAAAAAGAGTAATAAAAAATGAATAAATAAAAAGTATAGAAAAAAGGAAAGAAAAAGAAAAAACCAAAGAAAAGAAAAGCCCCCAGGGATCCCACCAGTGCGGCTGGTAGAACTGCAGAGGTTGCTCCCAGGCTGTGGAGTACAGCATGGCTAGAAGGGGTAGAGGTGTCACACAGCTCCAGGTATTCAGGAGACAGGAAGAGAAGGTAAGTATAGAGAGACAAGAAACTGGAAATGAAGAAAGACAAAAAGGGAAAAAGAGGGAAGAAAACAAAACAAGGAAACAAAAAAATCCAAGAAAACAAAACCCAAAAAACAAAAACCAAGAAAAAAGAAATGCCCTCAGGGATGTCATTGTGCGTCTGCGCAGAGTAAGGGAGTAGCTCCAAAGCTGCGCAGTACTGCCTGGTTTTAAGGGCCTCCCAAGCTGAGAAAAGAAAAAGAAAACAAACAAATCAAATCAGAACAAACAAACAAGCAAACAAAAAAAGCCCCAGGGGTCCCACCAGCATGGTGGCATGGGCCTGGAAGCAGTTTCACAGTTGAGCAGTGTTTCGTAGCCTTTCAGGAAGAAGCAAAGATGGCACACGGAGCCAGGTATTTGAGAGAAAGGATGGGGAGGTGGTGAGAGGTAAGGAAGAAATCTAAAAAAGTGGAAAAAAGCAATACCAGCAGCCAACAAATGGCACTCAGTGAGCCGGCCAGTGTGGGCAGGTGGAATCCAAGCAACACTGGGGTGAAGCCAGTGCTTCCTGGTGAAGAGACTGTTGCCGCAGGAAGGAGAGGAGGCCGAGTGGGGGTGAAGATGGGTGAGGGGTGAGGGGTGGAAAGGTGTATATTGCTGGTTAGCGGTTGTCCTGTCTCCTTCTGAAAACTCCGCGAAGCTGCTTTCTTGTGCCCGCTGTTCACTCCTATCTCTGATAGGAGTCCAAGATGTTGGATCTGTGCTGCAGAAGCTGATAGGGAACCTCTGCATGTATCTCTCCATGCTGTCTGCTCTCTGTCAGTTTCTTATTCCATTCGGTGCTTGGCTGAGTTCTTTATCTCTTCATTTGATGCTTACAGTTTCAGGATTGATGTGTGTCTCTGTTAGACTTAGTTTTTTGGATCTTTGCTGTAAACGGACGGCATGGTGCTTCTGTCTATAGCATCATGTTGCCTGGAAGTTGATTTTTTATCTTTCCTTTTCTCCCTGTTCCTTCTCCCTCCCATCCAGCCCCTGCAGTGCCTCCGCCCCTTCCTGACCAGCCATGCAGAGCAACTCGACAAGAGAGACATCAGCTCGACACCACCCTAATTCAGTCCTGCCCCTAACAGTCTACTCCACCAGGACCATATTTATTGATTTATTTTGTTGCTATTGTTTTTCTCTTTTTTTCTTCCCTGTCTTTCTCTTCTTTCCTTTCCTTTCTCCTGTCCACCTAGCCCTGGGCACCACACACATGTCTTCTTGACAGGGCAAGCTGCACTGCTAGGCTAGAGAGCCATCAGTACATGCCCTGGCCAGGTCTGCCCTGCCCCCTTGCATGGAATCCTATCCCATTACCATTTTATTCACTTTTTCTTTTTATTATTTTTCTTTTTTCCTTCATTTTTTTTTCCTTTTTTTTTTGCTTGGTTTCTCTCTCTTCTTTCTCTCACCCACTTAGCTCAACACATCACACCATCTCCCTTCCCTCCTGCCTATCTGCACCTTTTGCTTAGTGCTGCACCCCCGAGAGGCACAGGCACGGACCACCGGACCCCGAACCACAAAAAAAAAGCAATACAAAATGACAGCAATAAACTCCCATCTATCAATAATCACAATGAACATAAATGGCTTGAATGCACTCATAAAGAGACAGAGAGTGATAGAATGGATAAGAAAAATCAATATGCTGTCTACAAGAGACATACCTTAGAAACAAAAACATAAATATATTAAAAATCAAAGGATGGAAAATAGTATTTCAAGCAAACAGCAACAAAGAAAGAGCACGAGTGATAATACTAATCTCAGATAAAATGGACTTAAAAACAAAATCCACCATAAAACACAAGGAAGTACATTATATAATGATTAAAGTGACAATACACCATAAAGACATAACCGTAATAAATATCTATGCATCCAATGACAGGACTCCAAAATACATAAAACAAACTCTAACAGTACTGAAAAGGGAAAGTGACAGTTCCACAATAATAGTAGGAGACTTCAACACACCACTCTCGGTAAAGGACAGAACATCTAGAAAGAAACTCGACAAAGATACAGAAGATCTAAAGGTCACAATCAACCAACTTGTCCTCATGGACATATATAGAACACTCCATCCAACAGCAGCAAAGTACACATTTTTCCCAATGCACATGGAACGTTCTCCAGAATAGACCACATCTTAGGCCACAAAGCAATCCTCAACAAAATCCAAAGCACTGAGATAATACAAACCATCTTCTCTGATCACTTTGTCATAAAAGTAGAAATTAATAACAGGAAGAGCAAGGAAAAAAATGAAATATCTGGAAACTGAATAATACCTTGCTTAAAAACCACTGGGTAATAGAAGAAATCAAGATGGAATCAAAAAGTTCCTAGAATCAAACGAGAATGAATGCAAACAGCCCAAATAAGAAATGAAATGGGGAACATTACAATAGACCCAACTGAAATGAAAAGGATCATGACAGAGTACTATGAAAAACTATACGCCAACAAGTATGAAAACCTAGAGGAAATGGACAAATTTCCAGAAACACACTACCTATCTAAGCTAACACAAACTGAGGTTGAAAATCCGAACAGACCCGTAACAGGGGAAGAGATTGAAAATGTGATTAAAAAAAAAAAAAAAAAAAAAACTCCCAACCAAAAAAAGCCCTGGCCCAGATGCCTTCACTGAAGACTTTTACCAAACACTGGGAGAAGAGCTTGCACCAGTACTACTCACAGTATTTCAGAACTTAGAAAAGGAAAGGATACTTCCAAATTCATTCTATGAAGCCAATATAACTCTGATACCAAAAACCAGGCAAAGATACCAAAAAAAAAAAGAAAGAAAGAAAATTACAGACGAATATCTCTCATGAATATAGATGCAAAAATTCTCAAAAAAATTTTAGCCAACAAAATTCAGCATCATATCAAAGAAATAACACACCACGACCAAGTGGGATTCATGCCATGTATGCAAGGATGGTTCAACATTAGAAAATCAATTAATGTAATCCACCACATAAATAAAAGGAAAGAAAAGAATCACATGATTATCTCAATTGATGCAGAAACGGCATTTGACAAAGTCCAACATCCATTCCTGATAAAAACTCTCAAAAAAATTGATATAGAAGGGAAATTCCTCAACATAACAAAGGGTATCTGAACAATACCAACAGCTAACACCATTCAAAACAAGGGAGGATGAAGAAAACCAAAGACACAAAGGAAAGATTAGTCCAAAGGACAAATGGACCACAACTACCACAGCCTCCAGCAGACTAAGTCCAGCACAACTAGATGGTGCCCAGCTACTACTACCAACTTCTCTGAAAGGGATCACAATAGAGGGACCTGGACAGATCTGGAGAAAAATCTAGAACAAAATTCTAGCTCACAAAAAAAGACCAGACTTATATTGGTCTGACAGAGATTGGAGAAACCCGGAGAGTATGGCCACTGGACACTCTTTTAGCTCAGTACTGAAGTCACTCCTGAGCTTCACCCTCTAGCCAAGGATTAGACAGGCCCATAAAACAAAACTAAACTAAATGGGTGCACCAACCCGGGGGCAAGGATGAGAAAGCTGGTAATGGGGAACCGAAGGTTAAAAAGGGGAGAGTGTTGACATGTTGTGGTGTTGGCAACCAATGTCACCAGATAATATGTGTATTAATGTTTAATTAGAAACTAATTTGTTCTGTAAACCTTCATCTAAAGCACAAGTAAAAAAAAGAGAAGCCCTCTTAAATATGATTTTAAGAGTATTTAAATTTTGTCTCATGAATATGAAGTTTATAAAGTATATTTTTAAAAGTCTCCTGCAATATTTCTGATAAATAGATAAAGTTTTTTACGAATTGGAATGAGTTAATCATGTTGATTAAAGACAACTTCTTGTCTTAAAAAAAAAAAAGATTTTTATCCATATTAAATTTTAAAAGTCCCCAGGTTAGGAACATCTGAGTTAAGGACAACTCATACTTGTCCTTTAATGTTATATAAATTTTCCCTCATTTTGAAACAACCCTTACACGCAACAAATTCTTCATCACGATCACGTTCACTTCCTGCAGGTGCAGCTTTTAAATCACTGAAAAGGCTGCGAGCCTGTTTCTGCACTAAAACAAACAAGCAAAAAAACCATTGCCATCTAGTGGATTCCAACTCCTAGCAACCTTATACAACAGTGTAGAACTGCCCCCATAGGGTTTGTCTTAGTCATCCAGTGCTGCTATAACAGAAATGCCACAAGTAGATGGCTTTAACAAAGAGAAATCTATTCTCTCACAGTCTAGTAGGCTGCATGTCCAAATTCTGGGCGTCAGCGCCAGGGGAAGGCTTTCTCTTTCTGTTGGCTCTGGGGGAAGGTCCTTGTCATCAATCTTCCCCTGGTTTAGGAGCTTCTCAGCAGAGGGACCCCAGGTCCAAAGGACGTGCTATTCTCCTGGCTCTTGTTTCTTGGTGTTTTGAGGTCCCCCCTGTCTCTCTGCTCACTTCTCTCTTTCATATCTCAGAAGAGATTGGTTTAAATTGTAGATTAATCTTGGAGATTGAGTCTACGTAACTTCCATTAATCCCATCTCATTGACATCATAGAGATAGGATTTACAACACATAGGAAAACCACATCAGGTGACAAAATGGCAGACAATCACACAATACTGGGAATCATGGCCCAGCTAAGTTGACAGATATTTTTGGGGGACGCAATTCAATCTGTAACAGGGTTTCCAAGGAGGATTCAAACTGCCAACCTTTTGGTTAGCAGCCGAGCTCTTAGCCACTGTGCCACCAGGGCTCCCCTTCACTAAAGTAAAGCTAAATAAGAACCCTATGCACCTGTTCTTACTTACTTACAAATTTGACTTAAAGACACACTTAGAAACTGTTCTCATTTGTAACCCAGGGACTGCTTGTTCAGTTAAAATTGTTTAAAGTTATCTAATTAATCAAATTTATAATCATTGCTTAAAGACTAATAAAAGACATCAACATTTTGTTTATTAGATATAAGTTTAATAAAGTCTACCTTGCACAAAAATAATTGTAGAGAAGAATTAATGGAAGATATTTCAGAATCTTAACTTTTTCTAACTACAATCCACTTTGACTAGAGGCGTCAAAAATGATAATTCCTACTGAAGTCCCCTCTCCTAGGTGTATATCCTAGAAAAACTCATGCACATATGCAGCAGGAGACACTTGTGGGACTGGTCATAGCAGTTTTGTTTATAAGAGCAGAAAAGATAAAAGTCAGTTGACAGGAGAATTGATAAATTATGGCACATTCATTCAATAAAATACAATTCAGCAGTGACAAGGAATGGATTATAGCTACATGGGTGGATCTCACAAGCTAATGTTGCATGAAAAACACCAGTCACAATAGCATATGTACAGTATGATTTCATTACATAAAGTTCAAAATGAAGCAAATGCAAACAATATGTTATTTGGAAATATATATGTAATAATACCATAAAAATGCAAGGGAATAATACACCCTAAATACAGGATAGTGGTTACCTCTGAGGGGAGACTGGGGGTGATGATATGAGGAAAGATGCAAGTAGATATATCTATTCATTTGAAAATATTTATTAAGGACCTACTACATACCAGACAGCATTCTAGATACAGCAGTGAACAAAATGGACACAATCCGTGCCCTCACAGAGCTTTCATTCTAGTAGGATTGATACAAAGATGTTGTTAAAGTTCTTAGTCTTTGATCAGGGCTTATGAGTGTTAATTTTATTACTATGCTGTATAACTTACTTATATGTTACATGTATTCTATTGTATGGTTATAAGAAAACCAACAAAACCACTGCCATGGAGTCAATTCTGACTCATAGCGACCCTACAGGACAGAGTAGAACTGCCCCACAGGGTTTCCAAGGAGTGGCTGGTGGATTCGAACTGCCAACCTTCTGACTAGTAGCTGAGCTCTTAACCACTATACCACCAGGACACACAATAAAAGAAAAATTTAAAAGGTAAAATTTTAGAAGTTTCTAACATACTCCTAAATACCCTAATTGCTAGGAAAGCAAAGGTTTGCTTTGAGACCAAGTAAGTGCAGAATTTGCATGCAACATTGTGTTTTTTTCCCACCCCTCCAGGGTTATACACTCATTATCTGGAGGCAAGGCATTTGGTTTTATGAGTCTGAAACAAATGCACTGCCACATAGAACGGAGGCACTGCTATTCTCCAGGAGCTTCACAATTAATTAAGTAAAAGTGGATTACTAGAAGCTGTCTGCCTGCAAATGTTTGCTCAGCCATGGGGGAAGTTGAGTCCAGAAACCTTTAGCACTCAGCTGGTATCTCCAGACAGCAGAGTCTCTCTCTCTCTCTCTCTCTCTCTCTCTCTCTCTCTCTCTCTCTCTCCCTTTCTCTTGGGAATACTTGAAAGGGTTTGACTCCTCATTTCAGCAACGCACCCAACTACTGTGGAACCAGGGGTGAAATGCAAAAGTCACAGACCAGTTTTAATTCTTTAGGAAGGAATACCAATTCAGCAAGGCCAGCCAAACCTGGTGGGAATTCTGCCTCTATCATTGACTACCTGCTAATCTTGGGCCAAGTCATTAAGGCTCTCAGAGTTCTATTGCCTCATTTGGAGAGTAGGCATGATACTTTCTACTCTAGAGAGCTTTTGTGAGAATTACGTTAAATAACACATGCAAAGCCCTTCCCTCTGTGCCTATCACAGAGTAGATGCATTGTAAGTCTCGGTTGGTTTCACCTTTATCTTATCCTTTAAAAAAAGGGAATCATCTAACATTCCCAAAACAAACAAGCAAACAAACAAACAAAAAACCCAGACAATCTCTCTTGGTTATACAAAGCTTAGTTTTAGGTCAAGGCAAATACATGCAGAAAGAAATTAAAAAAAAAAAAAAAAATAGATGTGCAAAATCATGTGTTTTTCATACATACCTCTGTGTATTTCAAACTGGAAGATGTTTAGGAAACCACAGAACATTTTTATAGAATATCATATTTTCCTTTATGTTTAGTAATTAAAATATTATTTTATATTAATCTCATTATGGAATACAATGACAATTTTACATGGATTTTTAAAATAAAATTGGAGTACTCAATGTTTTTCTCTCTTCATAGATCCCTTATGCCTAGCTCTCTGTGGATACAGGGGATACGTCAGTGGAGAAGTTGGCAAAATAATATCTTAAGGCAGGTAGCTTCTTCCCAACCCCCACCAGCCTGAAATTTGAAATTTGATGCCTGCCCATCCCAGAGGACAATTGTGGTTTACCTAATGTCACAGCACTCCAATTCTCTTTAATGATAGTTTTGGTTAAAGTGGAAAGATACACAGGTAGAAGACTTGGTTGGCTTGCCCACCAAGTCATTTGGCCTCAATTTACTCAGGTATAAAGTAGATAAAGAAATATATACTTCAGGAGTTGTGGGTCCAGTGCAGGACAGGTGAGGCTCTGGTGGGGGTGTCGCCAGAACAGCTAATGGCATAGTCGTTGCCTGAAATTCTGAAGCTATGAATCCTGTCGACCTTGAGGAGACCTGGACTGTGGAGCAGAAGCCAGCAAATATGGGTTCTCTCCTCTGGACCCATGCATTCGCACTCCATGTCCCTTCGACACCAATGGGGTAAGTTTTTACTTTGCTTATTTGCTGAAAACTTTTGATCAAAATATCTCAACAACAAAATGGACTATACTGGACTTATGAAAAGGACTTCGACTATACTGAATCAAGATTTCCAGAACTCATATGTAGAAGCTGACAGGTTCACAGACTGCAGCTGATCCAGAATCACGTGGAACAGAAAGAAACTATATAAAACTGAGTAAAGTATTACTATGGGTTTTATGAGGCAATATTGCTGATGTTTTAAGGTCCTGCTTTCTGGATGTAAGAAACATTTTCCTCCTTTCTCCTAAATTATCTAACTAATGGGTTTAGATATTGTAACTCTTGAATTAGAAGTTCTTGTTGATAAACTTAGAAAAGTTGTAAATATCATAACCAGAGAAATGTCTGAAGTTCAAGCTATGATTTTACAAAATAGAATAGCACTAGGTTTCCTGTTGGTCTCTCAAGGAACAGTTTGTGCCTTAATAGATAAATGTTGCTGTGTTTATATTAATGTGAAATCTGAGAGAACGTAGTTGCTGCTGAGGCACATGAAAAACAATTACCAATGATGCTTATGTATAAACAAACACATCATGAGATTTGTTTCCTTGCTTCAAAGACCTTAGGGTCATGGTTTCAATGGTTATTTCTGACAATTGACCCAATATTATTGTTAGTGTTTCTGCTTTACCTCCTAATTTGCTTTATGGTACCTGGGATCTTAAAAAACTAGATGGTGCCCAACTACCATTATGAACATTTTTGATCAAAGATTCTATAGCAGGCTCATGATCCAAAGGCGGGAACCATGAAAGAGTTGTAATTGTCCTGGAATTCAGATTTCTGGCTTTAGTGGAGGTTGGGGTAACCCACACAAGCTATTGCCTTTTGGGTGTCCTTTTAAACTTTGGGTTTTGAGATAAAAACAAACAAACAAACAAACAAAAAAACCTGGTTCCTAAAACAACTTTTGATTAAAACAATGGTCCAGATAAACTATTGGGACTGTTTTGCTCTGGGCTTTGTGCTTTTTTGAAGAATTCAGTCTTTTGGGAAACTGACTCCAAAGATCAGACTGAGAGCTATGTTTAGGGTAAATCAGTAATTAGTTTAATTAGTCTTCAAGACAGTATCATATGAAATACCTGTCTAATGTTTGTAATCGAACTGTCACCCCTGTGCTACGTAGAAAATTATGTATCTGAAAGAAACCAGGTTCTCAGAGGAGATTGACCTCATGGCTGAGACTCCATTTTGTCTTAGGCTCCATTTCTGCTTCTGAGAAAGTGATCCATGCCCGTTAATAGGTAAACCAAGGAGGGGCAGTTTGCCCTTGGGAAGAACAATTAGTATGTTTTAAAGAGATTAACTGAAGATCTCCAACAGAAGAGTTCCATCTTGTATTATCTTGCTAATCATAATGAAAGCTTGGTTGTCACATGTAAATTTTTCTATACCTTCTGTTTCATCTAGACAAACTTTGTGTGCTCCTTATGGATATATGTTTCTGTGTGGTGGATCCAACTATGCTAGTTTACATGATCCCTTTCCAACTGATAGTGAATTTATGTGGGCAATCACTTGTTTAGTTTCCTGAAGAATGTGTGGGTGGTGCATATTGGGAACTTTAGGATTACCTTTAGATAGTCATAGTAATGATGCTAGTAAATATTGGAAAGGTAATGTTAAATTGTTACACATTGTAAAATGAGAGTCAGAAGAAAGTCCATTGGTCCAACACTCAGGGTGAATTGGTCATTTCTAAGAGCTTTAATTCCTACTTAAGTATAGTCGACTTGGAGAAGTCTTCAAGAAATTTGTCAATCAATATGGGACAATTAGCAGATGAAGCTGCTAATGGGATGGAAGCACAACAGCAATCTCTGATCTCATTAGCCAAGGTGACATGAGATAACAGTATTCTTAGATGCCTTAGTTTTTTTATCAGCCCAAGAAAGTGTAGTCTGTGCTGTAGCAAATACCTCTTGCTGTATTTGGATAAATAATGCAGGAGAATTAGAACAAGATATACATAGAATTAGATAGCAAGCTACTTGGTTACAAACTGTAATGCCCTTACAAACACCAGATTTATTTGGTTGGTTACCATCAGAAATAAGTACATAGACTAGATCACTATTGCAAGGAATACTGCTATTCTTAGTCTGCATCCTGATAGTATTAGGCATAAGAAAACTTATATTCTATTGTCTCATGCACCTAAAAGACAAAAGAAGGCCTCAGGCTAAGAATGTTGATATACATTGATTATGCTCATTTCAGCAATGAGATTGATGGGAACGTCACTCCTAAGATCCTGATGAAGAACTAGATGGTATTCAGTGGAAAACCAACATCTGCCATGGCTGCCATCTAGGGGCTTAACTAAGTCCAGGTATTGACCATTGATGAGTTATCGCCAATCTCCAATCAAAAGGAGGGAATGATTTAAGAGATAATATTAGAGCGATTATTCATTCCTTGTCCTTGAGCATAAAGAATGTGACCCAGCTGGAGCTGGACTCACAACGACACATCAGTTGGACCCTGAGGTATAAAGACAATAGCTAGGACAATCTTGGGAAAACATCTTTTAGGGAACCTTTCATATAAACACATCATAAACAGCACAGAAAACCCACAAACTTTTCACTCTTATTTTTTTCTTTTAGCATTTAGTGAATAGTAAGATTTGTTGGAGCAACGAAGACCCTCCTGACTATCGTTACTGAAACATGTACCAATGAATATTAAGAAAGAAAACTGAAAATGTAGAATCATAGAGACTTAACAGTTTTTAGCCAATCTACAAAAGGTGAAGCTTTCATTGTTTTCGTCCTTTTGGAATGTTAATATACACTGATGATTCTGTAACATCCCTTGGACTTGGGCAGACATCGCTCTGGCAGCATGCTTGTCCATTTCATATTTTTGCCTCTTTGAAAATATGCCGAATTAAACTTTTCTTCTTGCTTTAAGAAAGAAAAATTAGGAGGGCTGGGGCCAAGATGGCAGAGTAGTCAGACTCTTCCTGTGGTCCCTCTTACAATAAAGACCTGAAAAAACAAGTGAATACTTTATATATGACAATCAAGGGGCCCTGAATATCAAAGACAAAGTTGAGGAATTGGACTGAGTGGCAGGGGAGGGAGAGACAGTTCGGATGCAGCGAGGAGTTGCCAGACCTGACCGAGCGGGAGCCAGAACCTTTCGGGCTGGATCACCTTGTGGTGTAAGGTCAGCCAAGCAGCGGCACTTGGGAGGCATTTTCCACATGGGGACAGATCCAGTGACACACAGTCTACTCAGCCATCTAGAACCAGTGAGAAGTAGCTCAATGAAAGATGAGTACTTCTGTCAACCGCATGGATCAAAAACACTCTCCTTTGGGAAAAACTTCTCTCCCATTTAACTCCCCGCTCCCTGCTCTGTACTGGGTCCCAGACAGCTTCAGCAACTGCTAAGTCCCCCGGGCCAGAAGTAGGACCCGTCACGTGCCCTAAGCCATTCTGTTGGCCTTGGAGAAGGGACAAATTAACAACAGGGGAAAAAAATCTGCCTGCTCCCCTAAGCCAGTAACTCAGGATAGGCACAATGAAAGCTTCACCTTTTCACAGACTGGTTAAGGGGTCCATGAACTTTGAGTGCCTTTCCCCTTGCATAGACTTGTGTGGGCCCATTTCAACAGCATAGGCCCTCATTACCACAGTATAACAAGGTATATACCTGAAGTCTCACTTCAGCTGTTTCAACTGTGAAGTGGCAGGTTCGTGACATTTGACACTGCTCTGCCTATTAAGCAGGGTATTCACCTACCCCCATCAGGGGCCTGAGGACTGGTGGCTCCACACATGCCACCTAGTCACCTGCGACAGGGGCCCAAGAATAAGTGGTGCTCCCCAGTCCTTACATCCAACAGCACTGGGTGTTCATAGTCTGCTGCAAAACTCACCCACCTATGCGCTCTAGAGAACAGGGAAATGCTTTCCTCCTGTCCACTTGGGGATGGTGGTCAGCCCCCTGCCCTGCTCAGCTTGTGACCACCTGCTGCAGCCGGATGCCTGTGGCTATTACACCAATCACCCATGCCTGTCTAGGACTGTAGGTGAGACCCAACACCACATGCTTGGTGTTCAACTACCTGGACACTGAGCTGAATCCATACAGGAAGAGTGGGCAGACTCCTGGGCTCACATACTTAGTGGCAGGTCTGGCCACCTGGAGGCAGGACATTGGAGCTTCAGGGGTGCTGGTGATGGGGTTAGCTCACAAGAGCAGTCTATTTAGACATATCAAAACAAAAGAAGAAGCTGGGCCACAGTGAGCAAACATAAAATAAATAAACATAGTAATTTATTGATGCTCAGGGACAACAGTCAATATCAAATCACATAAAGAGGCAGACCATGATGGCTTTAGCAAGCTCCCAAAATAAAGAATCAAGAAATTTTCCGGAGGAAGAGAATTCCTTGGAAATACCAGAGGCAGAATACCAAAGGTTAATAAACACAACTCTTCAAGAGATATGGAAGGAAATTAGACAAAACAAAGACTAAGCAATAGAGGAACTTAAGAAGATTAGAGAGGAGCATAATAACAAATTTAACAGGCTGCAAGAATCCATTGAGAGAAAATAATCAGAAATCCAGAAGATTTACAATGAAATTTCAGAATTAGACAACTCAAAAGAAAGTCATAGGAGCATAATTGAGACAATGGAAGTCAGAATTAGTGAGACTGAATATAAAGCACTTCACATCAACTTATTTGAGGAGAAATCAGATGAAAGAATTTTTAAAAAATAAAGAAAACCTAAGAATTATGTGGGACTCCAGAAAGAGGAAAACTGTATAAGTGGTTGGAGTACCAGAACGGGGCAGGGTGGGGGGGGGGGCGGATAATAGAAAATACAGAGAGAATTGTTGAAGACTTGTAGGCAGAAAACCTCCCTGATATCGTGAAAGATGAGAAGATATCTATTGAAGATGCTCATCAAACCCCACATAAGGTAGATTCCAAAAGAAAGTCACCAAGACATTTTGTAATCAAACTTGCCAAAACCAAATGTAAAGAGAAAATTTTAAGAGCTGCTAGGGATAAACGAAAAGTCATCTACAAAGGAGAGTCAATACGACTAAACTCCATCTACTCAGCACAAACCATGCAGGCAAGAAGGCAATGGGATGACATATATAAAGACTTGAAGGGAAAAAATTGCCAGCCAATAATTATTTATCCAGCAAAACTGTCTCTCAACTTTCATGGCAAAATTAGGGCATTTCCAGACAAATAAAAGTTTACGGAATTTGCAAAAGCCAAACCAAAATTACAAGAAATAATAAAGGGAGTCCTCTGGTTGGAAAATCAATAACATCAGATAACAATCCAGAGTAGAACATAGGACACAGCAACCAGATATCAACTCAGATAGGGAAGTCATAAAAATAAATCAAAGCAAAAACAGTGAAAATAGGGAGACAGAGATGTCCATATGTAAAAGATAACAAGAGTAAAACAAAAAAGAGGGACTAAAAAATGTAGACATAGATTTTACATTTGTGGAGGAAGTTAAGGCAATATAAAGAAATAAAAGACTAGTTTAAAGTTAGTAAAAGAGGGGTAAATATTCAGGTAACCACAAAGGAAACTAACAATCCTCCACATCAAAAGAAAAGCAAGAAAATCATAAAGACTCAGCAAGTACAAAATCAGCAACAATGAAAAAGATGAAAAGAAAATACATAAAGAAACACAACTCAGCACAGAAAATTAAGGGGAAAAAAAGAAACTGTCAACAACACAAAAAAAGACATCAAAACAAAATAACAGCACTAAACTCCTACCTATCAATAATTACGCTGATTGTAAATGGACTAAATGCACCCATAAAGAGACAGAGAGTGGCAGAATGGATTAAAAAACACCATCTGTCTATATGCTGCCTACAAGAGACATACTTTAGACTTAAAGACACAAACAAACCAAAACTCAAAGGATGGAAAAAATATAATTAGCAAACAATACTCAAAAAAGAGCAGGAGTGGAAATATTAATCTTTGACAAAATAGACTTTAAAGTAAAATCCACCACAAAGGATAAGGAAGGACACTGTATTATGATTAAAGGGTCAATACACCAGGAGGACATAAATATAATAAATATTTACACACCCAATGACAGGGCTCCAAACTACATAAAATAAAGTTTAACAGCATTGAAAAGAGCTCCACAATAATAGTAGAAGACTTCAACACACCACTTTTGGTGAAGGACAGGACATCCAGACAGAAGCGCAAGAAAGATAAGGAAGATCTAAATGCCACAATCAACCAATTTGCTCTCATAGACATATACCAAACACTCTACCCAACACCAGTCAAGTATACCTTCTCTTCCAACACACATGAAACATTCTCCAGAATAGACCACATATTAGGCCATAAAGCAAGCCTTAACAGACTCCAAAACATTGAAATATTACAAAGCAGCTTTTCTAAACATAAAGCCATAAAAGTAGGAATCAATAACAGAAAAAGCAAGAAAAAAAATCAAACACATGGAAACTGAACAACACCTTGCTCTAAAACTACTGGGTTTTAGAAGAAATTAAGGATGGAATAAAGAAATATACAGAATCAAATGAGAATGAAAACACATCCTACCAGACCCTCTGGGACACAACAAAAGCAGTGCTCAGACATCAGTTTACATCCAAAAAGAAAAAAGAGCCAAAATCAAAACATTAACCCTACAACTGGAACAAGTAGAAAGAGAGCGGCAAAAGAAGCCCTCAGGTGCCAGAAGAAAGGAAAGAATAAGAATTAGAGCAGAATTAAATGAAATAGAGAATAGAAAAACAATTCAAAGAGTTAACAAGACCAAAAGATGGTTCTCTGAAAAGACCAACAAAATTGATAAACCATTAGCCAAACTGACAAAAGAAAAACAGGAGAGGAAGCAAACAACCCGTGTAAGAAATGAGATAGGTGATATCACAACAGACCCAACTGAAATTAAAAGAATCATAACAAAATACTATGAAAAACTGTACTCTAACGTTAATTTGAAAACCTAGAGGAAATGGACAACTTTCTAGAAACTCACTACCTACATAAACTAACACAAACAGAGGTAGAGCAACTAAATAAACCCATAACAAATGAAGAGATTGAAAAGGTAATTAAAAAAACTCCCAGCAACAAAACAAAAAGCATTGGGTCAGATGGTTCACTGGAGAATTCTACCAAAGTGTTAGAGAAGAGCTAACACCACTACTACTAAAGGTATTTCAGAGCATAGAAAAGGATGGAATGCTTCCAAACTAATTCTATGAAGCCAGAATAACCCTGACATCTAAACCACGTAAAGACACCACAAAAAAGAAAATTACAGACCAATATCCCTGATGAATATTGACACAAAAATCCTCAAAAAAATTCTAGCCAATAGAATTCAGCAACATATCAAAAAAATAATTCACTACGATCAAGTGGGATTTATACAAGGTATGCAGGGATGGTTCAACATTAGAAAAACAATCTAATCCATCACATAAATAAAATGAAAGACAAGAACCACATGATCTCATCAACAGATGCAGAAAAGGCATTTGACAAAGTCCAACACCCATTCATGATAAAAACTCTCAACAGAACAGGAATAGAAGGGAAATTCCTCAGTATAATTAAGGGGATTTATACAAAGCCAACAGTCAACATCATCCTAAATGGAGAGAGTTTGAAAGTATTCCCCTTGAAAACGGGAACCAGACAAGGATGCCCTTTACCACCACTGTAATTCAACATTGTACTGGAAGTCCTAGCCAGAGCGATTAGGCTAGAAAAAGAAAAAAAGGGCATCTAAATTGGTAGGGAAGAAGTCAAAGTATCTCTATTTGCTGATTATATGATCTTATACACAGAAAACCCCAAAGAATCCACAAGATAACTACTAGAACTAATAGAAGATTTCACCAAAGTATGAGGATACAAGATAAGCATACAAAAATCAGTTGGATTCCTCTACACCAACAAAGAGAACTTCGAAGAGGAAATTACCAAATCAATACCATTTACAACAGTCCCCAGGAAGATAAAATACTTAGGAATAAATCTAACCAGAGATGTAAAGATCTATACAATGAAAACTACAAAACACTACTGCAAGAAACCAAAAGAGACCTGCATAAGTGGAAAAACATACCTTGCTCATGGATGGGAAGACTCAACATTGTGAAAATGTGAATTCTACCCAAAGCAATCTACAGAAACAATGCAATCCCGATCCAAATTTCAACAGCATTTATTAATGAGATGGAGAAACAAATCTCCAACTTCATATGGAAAGGGAAGAGGCCCCAGATAAATGAAGCATTTCTCAAGAAGAAGAACAAAGTGGGAGGCCTCGCACTACCTGATTTTAGAACCTATTATACAGCCACTGTAGTCAAAACAGCCTGGTACTGGTACAACAACAGATACATAGACCAATGGAACAGAATTGAGAATCTGGACATAAATTCATCCATTTATGAGCAGCTGATATTTGACAAAGGCCAAAGTCTATTAATTGGAGAAAAAGTCTCTTTAACAAATGGTGCTGGCATAACTGGATATCCATCAGCAAAAAACTGAAACAAGACCCATCCCTCCTCACACCATGCACAAAAACTAACTCAAAATGGATCAAAGACCTAAATATAAAATCGAAAACAATAAAGATCATGGAAGAAAAGATAGGGACAATGTTGGGAGTCATAATACATGGCGTAAACAGAGTATGAACCATAAGAAACAATGCACAAACACCAGAAGTGAAACTAGATAACTGGGAGCTCCTAAAAATCAAACTCTTATGCTCATGAAAGGACTTCACAAAAAGAGTCAAAAGACAACGTAGAGACTGGGAAAAAAATTCGGCTACCACAAATCCAATCAGCATCTAATCTCTAAAATCTAAAAGATACTGCAAAACCTCAACAACAAAAAGACAAATAACCCAATTAAAAAATAGGCAAAGGATATGAATAGGCACTTTGCCACAGAAGATATTCAGGTGGCTAACAGACACATGAAGATATGCTCACGATCATTAGCCATCAGAAAATCCAACCAAAATTACAATGAGATATCATCTCACCCCAAAAAGGCTAGCATTAATCCAAAAAGCACAAAATAATAAATGTTGGAGAGGTTGTGGAGAGACTGGAACACTGATACACTGTTGGTGGGAATGTAAAAAGGTAAAACCACTTTGGAAATTGATTTGGTGCTTTCTTAAAAAGCTAGAAAGAGAAGTACCATACAATCCAGGAATCTGCTTCTTGGAATATATCCTAGAGCAATAAGAGCCATCACACTAAGATGCATGCACACCCATGTTCACTAAAGCACTGTTCATGATAGCAAAAAGACAGAAATAACCTATGTGCCCATCAACGGATGAATGGATAAATAAATTATGGTATATTCATACAATGGAATACTATGCAATGATAAACAACAACAATGAAGCCATGAAACATAACATGGAGGAGTCTGGAGGCATTATGCTCAGTGAATTTAGTCAGTCACAAAAGGACAAATATTGCATAAGACCACTATTCTAAGAACTCAAGAAAAGGTTTAAACATAGAAGAAAACATTCTTTGATGGTTACAAGAGTGGGGAGGGAGGGGGAGGATGATTCACTAACTAGATAGCAGGGAAGAATTGTCTTAGGTGAAGGGAAAGACAGCACACACTACAGGAGAAGTCAGCACAACTGGACTAAACCAAAGCTAAGAAGTTTCCTGAATACAACCAAACACTTCGTGGGACAGAGTAGTAGGGGCGAGGGTCTGGGGACCATGCTTTCAGGGGATATCTAGGTCAATTGGCATAACAAAGTTTATTAAGAAAATGTTCTGCATCCCACTTTGTGAGTGGCATCTGGTGTCTTAAAAGCTAGTGAGCAGCCATCTAAGATGCATCAATTAGACCCAACCTACCTGGAGTAAAGGAGAATGAAGAACACCAAAGTCGCAAGGGAAGTAGTAGACAGCAAGGGCCACATAAACCAGAGAACTCATCAGCCTGAGACCAGAAGAACTAGATAGTGCCCCACAACCACCAATTAGTGCCCTGACAGGGAACACAACAGAGAGTCCCTGATGGAGCAGGAGAAAGTGGGGTGCAGAACTCAAATTCTAGTAAAAAGACCAGACTTAACGGTCTGAGACTGGAGGAACCCCAGAAAGCATGGCCCCCAGACTCTCTGTCAACCCAGAACTAAAACCATTCCCGAGGGTAACTCTTCAGACAAAGATTAGACCAGACTATGGGACATAAAATGATACTCGTGAAAAGTGTGCTTCTTAGCTTAAGTAGATACATGAGACTAAATGGGCAGCTCCTGTCCAGAGGTGAGATGAGAAGGCAGAGAGGGTCAGGAGCTGGTTTAATGGACACAGGAAATCAGAGGTGGAAAGGAGGAGTGTGCTGTCACAGTATAGGGAGAGAGATTGGGGTCACATGACAATGTATGTATAAATTTTTGTATGAGAGACTAACTCGAATTGTAAACTTACACTTAAAGTACAGTAAAATAAAAAAAGAAAAAAGAAATATATACTTCACAAGACTGCTGTGAGGATTCATTGAGGTCGTGGAGGAAAAGTAGTCCATACCACAGTGCTTATAAATGGCCACTATTATAATAAATTCATGAGAAAATGGTAGGGAGGAGGGATGAGAAGAGAACTAGGTTCTGAAAAACCATCTCTGAGGAGGTGGCTTATTTTATATATATTTTATATATATGTTAAGTGAGGCTTAGAAAATGTAAATAACTTGTCCAGATTCATGCAGCTAGTAAAGTGGCAAAACCATAATTCATAGCTGGGACGATTTTCCTCCAAAATTCATGTTTTCTAATTATTGTACACTGTCACTGTATAATATTTATGGCCTGGTTTTAATTTAATTAGGTTAGTTTTAACAGGTTTATTGAAATATTCACATACCATAAAATTCACCCTTTTAAAATGTATAATTCAGTGGTTTTTAGTATATTTACATTCATCACCAAAAACAAATTTTAGAATATTTTCATCAACCACAAAAGAAATCTCAATCCCTATTAGTAGTCACTTCCCACTCCCCCATTCTCCCAGCAACCACTAATCTACTTTCTGTTTCTATGGATTTGCCTATTCTGGATACTTTCATATAAATGGAATTTTACAATATTCGACCTTTTCTATCTGGCATCTTTCACTTAGCATAGTGTGTTTGAGGTTCATCTGTGTTGTAGCAAAGAAGCCCTGGTGATGCAGTGGTTAAGCACTTGGCTGCTAACCAAAAGGTTGACAGTTCGAACCCACGAGTCACTCCATGGGAGAAAGATGCCTAACATCCAGAGATGGTCCCTTCTTCCTTGGGCCTGCAATATTATTCAAAACACCCAATCCATAGGAAGCCCATAAAACCTAGCTAACTCCATCCTGCTTGCCATACATAAACCACCTCCTACAGTTCCTGTTTGTTGTTACCCTGTCCTTGGGAGCAACTCTCTTTGTTGGGGCTATATATAACAGAGTTCTACCTTTCATCTGTCCAATCCTTTGTGTTGTGTCCCACCATCCAAAGGGCCTAATCATACCTAATATTTTATAATTATAAAACAGCAGGTAGTATTTCTTTGCATGGACATACCACGTTTTGTTAATCCATTCATCAGTTGATGGACACTTGGTTGTTTTCACTCTTTTGGCTATTGTGAATGATGCTGCTATGAACATTCACATACACGATTTTTGTGTGGGTATATATTTTCATTTCTCTTTGGTGGAATTGCTGGGTCATATGGTAACATTTTAAGGAACTGCCAAATTGTTTTCCAAAGTTGCTGCACCATTTTACATTCTTATCATAAATGTAATAGGATTCCAAGTTTTCCACATCCAAGCTAACACTTCTTACTCTCTTTTTGATTATAGCCATCCTAATGGGTGTGAAGTTGTATCTTACTGTGGTCTTGGTTTGCACTTCCCTAATGACTAATTAGGAACTAATGATGTTGAGCATTTTTTCACTTCTGAAAATTCTTTGGAGAAATGTCTGTTCAAATCCTTTGCCCATTTTAAAACTGGGTTATCTGTCTTTTTATTATAAGAATTCTTTATATATATACTGGATTCATTTCCCTTATCAGATTTATACGATTTGTAAAATTTTTTTCTCATTGTATGGGTTGGCTTTTCATTTTCTTGATGGTTCCCACAGAAGCATGTTTTTAATTTTCATTAAGTTTAAACCTAATTTTTCTTTTGTTGCTTGTGCTTTTGATGTCATAGCTAAAAAAGCATTGCCTAAACCAAGGTCACGAAGATTCACTCCTATATTTCCTTCTAAGAGATTTATCATCTTAGCTCTAGCGTTTAGGTCCTTGATATAATTTAAGACAATTTTTGTATATGGTGTGAAGAAATGGTCCAACTTCATCTGTTTGCATGTGGATATCCATTTGTCCCAGCACCATTTGCTGAAAAGAGTGTTCTTTTCCCATTGAATGGTTTTAGCACTTTTGTCGAAAATCAACTGACCATAGATGTATGAGTTTATTTCTTGACTCTTAATTTCATTGATCTATGTCTATTCTTATGCCAATGCCACACAGTCTTTATTACTGTGGCTCTATAGTAAGTTTTGAAATAGTGACGTTTTAGTCCTCTAACACTGTTCTTTTTTCAAAAATGTTTTCGCTATCCTGAGTTCCTCGTATTTTCATACGAATTTTAACACAGCTTTTCAATTTCTGTGAATCAGGCAGCTGGGATTTTTATACGGATTGCCTTGAATCTGTAGATTTATCTGGGGCATAGTTCCATCTTAATAACATTAAGTCTTCCAATCTATGAACATGGGATGTCTTTCCATTTATTTATATCTTAAATGTCTTTCAACAATGTTTTGTAGTTTTCAGTGTAAAAGACTTGCACTTCTCTTGTTAAATTCATTCAGAAGTATTCTAGTAGTTTTGATGCCATTGTGAATGGAACTGTTTCTTAATTTCATTATAAGATTGTTCATTGCTAAGGTGTAAAAAATACCATTGATGTTTGTATATTAATCTGTGTTCTGCTACTTTGCTAAACTCATTAGTTCTAATAGTTTACTATGGTTTTCTTTGGATTTTCTACTTACAAAATCATGTCATTTGTTGATAAAAATAATTTTGTGTCCTCCTTTCCAATCTAGATAATTTTTAAATCTTTTTTTGTCTAGTTGCCCTGGTTAGAACATCCCGTACGTTGATGAGTAGAAATGGTGAGATCAGAAATCCTCGTTTTTCCTGATCTTAGAAGAAAAGTATCTTATTTTTCACCATTAGGTGTGATGCTGGGTATGGGTTTTTCATAGATGCACTTTTTCCAGGTGTCCTTTGTATTCCTAGTTTGTTGAGTGTTTTTTATCATGGAAGTGTATCATATATTTTCTTCTTTTTTTTAAATTGTGCTTTAGGTAAAAGTTTACAGAGCAAATTAGTTTCTCATTAAACAATCAATATATATTGTTTTGTGACATTGGTTGCCATCCCCACAACCTGTCAACACTTTCCACTTCTGGACCTTGCATTCCCCATTTCCATTCTACCAGCTTTCCTGTCCCCTCCTGCCTTCTTGTCCTTGCCCTGGGCTGTTGTGCCCATTTACTCTCGTATACCTGGTTGAACTACATGTGTTATTGTTTGTTTTATAGGACTGTCTAAACTTTGGATGAAGGGTGAGCCTCAGGAGTGACTTCAATACTGAGTTAAAAAGTGTCTGGGGGGCCATACTCTCTGTGTTTCTCCAGTCTCTGTCCAACTGGTGAGTCTGGTCTTTTTCCTTTGTTGTTGAGTTTGAATTTTGTTCTACATTTTTCCCCTTTATTGGGATCCCTGTCAGAGAAGTCAGCGTAGTTGTCAGTCTAGTTGTGCCGGAATCAGTCTGGTGGAGGCTCTGCTAGTTGTGCTCCATTAGTCCTTTGGACGAACCTTTCCCTTGTATCTTTACTTTTCTTCATTTTCTCTAGCTCCCGAAGGAGTCAGACCAGTGGAATATCTTAGACATAGATGTCCCCTGAAACCATGGTCCCCAGACCCCCGTTCTTGTTACTCTGTCCCTCAAAGTGTTTGGTTGTACTCAGAAAACTAATTAGTTTTTGGTTTAGTCCAGTTGTGCAGACTTCCCATGTAGTGTGTGCTGTCTTTCCCTTCACTAAGATAATTCTTGTCTACTATCTAGTTGGTGAATACTCATCTCCCTCCCTCCCTCCCCACCTTTGTAACCACCAAAGAATGTTTTGTTCTGTGTTTAAACCTTTTCTGGAGTTCTTACAATAGTGGTCTTACAATATTTGTCCTTTGGCGACTGACTAAATTCACTCAGCATAATGCCCTCCAGACTCCTCCATGTTATGTTTCACACATTCATTGTTGTTCGTTATTGTTGCATAGTATTCCATTGTGTGAATATACCATAATTTGTTTATCCATTCATCTGTTGATAGACACCTAGATTGCTTCCATATTTTTGCTATTGTGAACAGTGTTGCAATGAATATGCGTGTGCATATATCTATTCATGTGACGGCTCTTATTTCTCTAGGATATATTCCAAGGGGTGTGATTGCTGGATCATATGGTACTTCTATTTCTAGCTTTTTAAGGAGGTGCCAAATCGATTTCCAAAGTGGTTGTACCATTTTACATTCCCACCAACAGTGTATAATTGTTCCAGTCTCTCCACAATCTCTCCAACATTTATTATTTTGTGTTTTTTGGATTAATGCTAGCCTTGTTGGGGTGAGATGGTATCTCACTGTAGTTTTGGTTTGCGTTTGTCTGATGGCTAATGATTGTATTTCCTCATGTGTCTGTTAGCCACCTGAATGTCTTCTTTGGTGAAGTGCCTGTTCATATACTTTGCCCATTTTTGAACTGAGTTATTTGTCTTTCTGTTGTTGAGGTTTTGCAATATCTTGTAGATTTTAGAGATTAGATGCTAATCAGATTTGTTGTAGTAAAAAAAATTTTCCAAGTCTGTACCTTGTCTTTTGACTGTTTTTGTGAAGTCTTTTGATGAGCATAAGCGTTCAGTTTTTAGGAGCTCCCAGTTATCTGGTTTCTCTTCTAGTGTTTGTGCACTGTTACTTATGGTTTGTATTCTGTGTATGCCATGTATTAGGGCTCCTATTGTTGTCCCTATTTTTTTTTCCATTATCTTTGTCATTTTAGATTTTATATTTAAGTCTTTGATCCATTTAGAGTTAGTTTTGGTGCATGGTGTGAGGTATGGGTCTTGTTTCATTTTTTGGCAGATGGATATCCAGTTACATCAGCACCATTTGTTAAAGAGACTGTCTTTTACCCAGTTAATGGACTTTGGGCCTTTGTCAAATATCAGCTACTCATAGGTGGAAGAATTTATGTCTAGATTCTCAATTCTATTCCATTGGTCTATGTATCTGTTGTTATACCAGTACCAGGCTGTTTTGACTACCATGGCTGTATAATAGGTTCTAAAATCAGGTTATGTGAGGCCTCCCACTTTGTTCTTCTTCTTGAGAAATGCCTCATTTATCTGGGGCCTCTTCCCTTTCCATATGAAGTTGGTGATTTGTTTCTCCACCTCATTAACAAATGCCTTTGGAATCTGGATCAGGATAGCATTGTTTCTGCAGATCACTTTGTGTAGAATTCACATTATCACAATGTTGAGTCTCCCTATCCATGAGCAAGGTATGTTTTTTCACTTATACAGGTGTCTTTTGGTTTCTTGCAGTAGTGTCTTGTAGTTTTCATTGTATAGGTCTTTTACGTCTCTGGTTAGATTTATTCCTAAGTATTTTATCTTCTTGGGGAATGTTGTAAATGGTATTGATTTGGTGATTTCCTCTTCAAAGTTCTCTTTTTTGGTGTAGAGGAATCCAACTGAGTTTTGTATGTTTATCTTGTATCCTGATACTTTGCTGAAATCTAATATTTCCAGTAGTTTTCTTGTGGATTCTTTGGGGTTTTCTGTGTATAAGATCATATCATCTGCAAATAGAGATACTTTGACTTCTTCCTTACCAACTTTGGTGCCCTTTATTTCTTTTTCTAGCCTAATTGCTCTGGGTAGGACCTCCACCATAACGATGAATAAGAGTGGTGGTAAAGGGTATCCTTCTCTGGTTCCCGTTCTTAAGGGGAATGCTTTCAGACTCTTTCCTATTAGGATGATGTTGGCTGTCGGCTTTATATAAATGCCCTTAATTATACTGAGGAATTTCCCTTCTATTCCTACTTTGTTGAGAGTTTTTATCATGAATGGGTGTTGGACTTTGTCAAATGCCTTTTCTGCATCGATTTGATAAGATCATGTGGTTCTTGTCTTTTGCTTTATTTATGTGATATATTACATTGATTGTTTTTCTAAAGTTGAACCATTCCTGTATACCCGGTATAAATCCCACTTGATCTTGGTGAATTATTTTTTTGATATGTTGCTGAATTCTATTGGCTAGAATGTTGTTAAGGATTTTTGCATCTATGTTCATCAGGGATATTGGTCTGTCATTTTCTTTTTTGTGGTGTGTTTACCTGGTTTTGGTATCACTGTTATGCTGGCCTCATAGAATGAGTTTGGGCATATTCCGTCCTTTCCTATACTCTGAAATACCTTTAGTAATAGTGGTGTTAACTCTTCTCTGAAAGTTTGGTAGAATTCTCCAATGAAACAGTCAGGACCAGGTTTTTTTTTTATTGTTGTTGGGAGTTTTTTAAATTACTTTGTCAATCTCTTCTTTTGTTATAGGTTTACTTGGTTGTTCTACCTCTGTTTGTATTAGTTTACTTAGGTAGTGTGTTTCTACAAATTTGTCCATTTCCTCTAGGTTTTCAAATTTGTTAGAGTACAATTTTTCATAGTATTCTCTTCTGATTCTTTTAATTTCAGTTGGGTCTGTTGTGATAGCATCCATCTCATTTCTTATGTGGGCTATTTGCTTCCTCTCCTGTTTTTCTTTTGTCAGTTTGGCCAATGGTTTATCAGTTTTATTGATCTTTTCAAAGAACCAGCTTTTGGACTTGTTAACTCTTTCAATTGTTTTTCTATTCTTTATTTCACTTAATTCTGCTCTAATTCTTTTATTGCCTTTCTTCTGATACCTTTTTTGCACTCTTTCTACCTGTTGGAGTTGTAGGGTTAATGTTTTTATTTTGGCCTCTTCCTCTTTTTGGATGTGTGCATTTATTGCTATAAACTGACCTCTGAGGACTGTTTTTGCTATGTCCAAAAGGTTCTGGTAGGATGTGTTTTCATTCTCATTTGATTCTGTGAAACTTCTTTATTCCATCCTCAATTTCTTATATAAGCCAGTAGTTTTTGAGCAAGATGTTGTTCAGTTTCCATGTGTTTCTTTTTTTTTCCTTACTTTTTCTGTTATTGATTACTACTTTTATGAATTTATGGTCAGAAAAGATGCTTTGTAATTTTTCAATGCTTTTCTGTTAAGGTTTGCTTTATGGCCTAATATGTGATCTATTCTAGAGAATGTTTCATGTACATTGGAAAAGAAATTATACTTGGCTGTTGTTGGGTGGAGTGTTCGGTATATGTCTATGAGATGAAGCTGATTGATTGCAGCATTTAGATCTTCCGTGTCTTTATCGAGCTTCTTTCTAGATATTCTGTCCTTCACCAAAAGTGCTACGTTGAAATCTCCTACTATTTTTGTGGAGCTGTCTAGCTCTCTTTTCAATGCTGTTAGAGTTTCTTTTATATATTTTGGAACCCTGTCATTGTGTGTGTAAATATTTATTATGGTTATGTCCTCCTGGTGTATAAACCCTTTAACCATTATAAAGTGTCTCTCCTTATCTTTTGTAGTGGATTTTACTTTAAAGTCTATTGTGTCAGATATTAATATTGCCACTCCTGCTCTTTTCTGAGTGTTGTTTGCTTGATATATTTTTTTCCATCCTTTGAGATTTAGTCTGTTTGTGTCTTTAAGTCTAAGGTGTGTCTTTTGTAGGAAGCATATAGATAAAAATTTTTTTTTAATCTATTCTGCCACTTTTTGTCTCTTTATGGGTGCATTTCGTCCATTTACATTCAGCATAATTATTGATAGGTATGAGTTTAGTGCTGTCATTTTGATGTCTTTTTTGTGATGTTGATAGTTTCTTTGTTTCACTTAATTTTCTGTGCTGAGTTGTTTTTCTTTATGCATTTTCTTTTCATCTTTTTCATTGTTGTTGATTTTGTATTTGCTGAGTCTTTATGTTTTTCTTGGTTTCTATTTTGATGTGTAAGATAGTTTCCTTTGTGGTTACCTTAATATTTACCCCTATTTTTCTAGGGTTAAACTAGTCTTGTATTTCTTTATATCGCCTTGACTTCCTCTCTATATGAAAAATCTATGTCTACATTTTTAGTCTCTCTTTTTTCTTTTTATATTGTTATCTTTTACATATTGACATCTCTCTTTTCCTATTTTCAGTGTTTTCGCTTTGATTTATTTTTGTGACTTCCCTATCTGAAACTGATATCTGGTTGCTCTGTCCTGTTTTCTAGTCTTGGGTTGTTTTGTGATGTTATTGATATTCTAACCAGAGGACTCCCTTTGGTATTGCTTGTAATTTTGGTTTGGTTTTTGCAAATTCCCTAAACTTCTGTTTATCTGGAAATGTCCTAATTTCAGCATCATATTTGAGAGACAGTCTTCCTGGATATACAATTCTTGGGCTGTCAATTTTTTTTCCTTCAAGGCTTTATATATGTCATCCCATTGCCTTCTTGCCTGCATGGTTTCTGCTGAGTCATCTGAGCTTAGTCGTATTGACTCTCCTTTGTAGATGACTTTTCATTTATCCCTAGCCTCTCCTAAAATTCTCTTTCTCTTTGGTTTTGGCAAGTTTGATTATAATATATCTTGGTAACTTTGAGATCTACCTTATGTGGGGTTTGATGAGCATCTTGTATAGATATCTTCTCATTTTTCATAATATCAGGAAAGTTCTTCTCCCAACATGTCTTCAACAATTCTCTCTGTATTTTTGTTATCCCCCCTGTTCTGGTACTCCAATCACTGGCAGATTATTCCTCTTGATAGAGTCGCACATAATTATTATGGTTTTTTCATATTTTTTAATCCTTTTATCTGATTTTTCCTCAAATAAGTTGGTGTCAAGTTCTTTAACTTCAGTCTCACTAATTCTGACTTTCTTTGCCTCAGTTCTGCTCCTATGACTTTCTATAGAATTGTCTAATTCTGAAATTTTATTGTTAATCTTCTAGATTTCTGATTGTTGTCTCTTTATGGATTCTTGCAGATTATTAAATTTGTCATTATGCTCTTGAATAACCGTCTTAAGTACCTTTATTGCTTTATCTATGTGTTCCTTGACTTGTTCTGCATTTTGCCTGATCTCCTTCCTGATTTCTTGAAGATTTCTGTATATTAATTTTTTGTGTTCTACCTCTGGTAATTCCAATAAGTTCTCTTCCTCCGGAAAATTTCTTGAGGAGCTTGCTGAAGTCATCATGGTCTGCCTCTTTATGTGATTTGATATTGACTGTTGTCTCTGAGCTAACAATATGTTATTATATTTATTTATTTTATGTTTGCTTACTGTGTCCTAGCTTCTTGTTTTATTTTGTTTTGATATGTCCTGATTGGTTGTTGGTGTGAGCTAGTTTGATTATTGGTGCCTTTGAAGCTCGAACATCCTGTCACCCGTCGGTTAGATCTGTTACTAGGTATGTGAGCCCAGGAGTTTGTTTACTTTTGTTGTATGGATTCAGCAACTCTGGTGTTCAGGTAGTCAGTCACCAAGTGTATGGTGCATGCTGTCACCTACACTCCTAGACTTGCAAGGGCAATTGGTGTAGGCACAGGTATCTGGCTGCAGTAGGGGGTCACACACTCAGTAAGGCACGGGACTGATGGCTGTTCATCCCTGTTCCCCAGAGCACGTAGGTGGGTCAGTTTTGCAGCCAGACTATGAGCACCTAATGCTGTTGGTGCTAAGGACTGGGAGGCACCACTTATTCTTGGACCCCTGTCACGGGTGGCTAGGTGGTGGGGGTGGAGCCACCAGTCCTCAGGCCCCTGAAGTGGGTAGGTGAGGACCCTGCCTAATGAGAAGAATAGTGTCAAATGTCATGAACCTGCGACTTCACAGTTGAAACAGCTGAAGTTAGACTTGAGGTGTATACCCTGTTGTACTGTGGTAATGACGGCCTACACTGTTGAAATGGGCCCACACAAGTCCATGCAGGGGGAAAGGCACTCAAAGTCTGTGGACCCCTTATGCCTGTGCCTAGGTAAAGGAGCTGTGCCTACCGTGAGTTCCTGGCTTAGGGGAGCCGGCAGTTTATTATTTCCCCGGTTTGTTAATTTGTTCCCTCTCCAAGTCCAAGAGAATAGCTCAGGGCACATTATAGGTCCTACTTCTGGCCCAGGGGTCTCAGCAGTTGCTGAAGTCAGCCCGAGACCTGGTGCAGAGCTTGGAGGTGTCAGGTAAATGGGAGGCAGACTTTTCCAAAAGGGTTTTTTTTGATCCGCGCAGCAGGTCAGAGGCATGTACTTGTCTTTTGCCGACTGAGTGCCGGCTTTCACTGGCTCGGTCTCTTCTGAAGTGGAAAACGCCTCCCAAGTGCCACTGTTTGCCTCGCCAGGCATGCCACCCTATCTGCCCTGAAGGGTCCTGGCTTCTGCCAGCTCAGGCCTGGCAACTCCTTGCTGATTTTGAACCGTCTCTCCCTCCCCCGCCACTCAGTCCAATTCCTCAGCTTTGCCGTTAATGGTCAGGGCTCTTAGATTGTCATATATAATTGATTCACTTGTTTTTTCGGGTATTTGTTTTAAGAGGGACCACAGGAAGCGTTTGACTACTCTGTCATCCTGGCCTCGCATCTCCCTTTCTTCTTTTTTGATGTTTTCATCTGTTGTTATAAATTGAACTCTGAGCACTGCCTTTGCTGTATCCCAAAGTTTTTTTTTTTTTTAATGATGTGTTTTCATTCTCATTTGATTCTAGGAATTTTTTGATTCCATCTTATTTTCTTCTATGACCCACTCTTTTTTCAGCAAGGTGTTATTCAATTTCCATGCATTTTTCCCCTTGCTTTTCCTGCTATTAATTTCTACCTTTATGATTTTGTCATCAGAGAAGATGCTTTTTATTATCTCAGTGTTTTGGATTTTGTTGAGGGTTGCTTTGTGGCCTAAGACGTGGTCTATTCTGGAGAACATTTCATGTGCATTGGAAAAGAACTTGTACTTTGCTGCTTTTGGGTGGAGTATTTTATATGTGTCTATGAGATCAAGTTGGTTGATTGTGGCCTTTAGATCTTATGTATCTCTGTTGAGTTTCTTTCTAGATGTTCTGTCCTTTAGGGAGAGTGCTGTTTTGAAGTCTCCTACTGTTACTGCGGAACTGTCATTTTCTCTTTTCAGTGATGTTAGAGTTTGTTTTATGTATTTTGGAGACGTGCCATTGAGTGTACAGATATTTATTATGTTTATGTCCTCATGGTGGATCATCCCTTTAATCATTATATAATATCCTTCCTTGTTTTTTATGGTGAATTATGGTGAATTTTGTTTTAACGACTATTTCATCTGAGGTTAGTATTGCCATTCCTGTTCTTTTTTGGTTGCTATTTGCTTGATTTTTTTTTAAAATAAATTTATGTCTTTGTTTCTAAGGCATATCTCTTGTAGACAGCATATTGATAGGTCCTGTTTCAGTTTTTGTATCCATTCTGTCATTCTCTGTCTCTGTACAGGTGTGTTTAAGCCATTAACGTTCAGTGTGATTATTGATAGGTATGAGTTTATTGCTGTCATTTTGCAATGCTTTTTTTTCTTTGTGGTGCAGATGTTTGCTTTGCTCTTCTTACTTTCTTGTGCTGAATTCCTTTTGTTTGTGGATTTTCTTTTCGTTTCTTTCATTTTTGTAGATTTTGTGTTTACTGAGACTTTATGTTTTTCTTCTTTATTTTGATGGGTAGGTTTGTTAACTTTCTTTGTGGTTACCTTGAAATTTACCCCATCTTCCTAATTTTGAACCAATCTTTTATTACTTGATATCATCCCGACTTTCTCTCCATTGAAAGTTCTACTCATACACCATTTATTCCCTCTTTTATTGTTCTGACTTTGTTGTCATTTATAGACTGACATCTCTGGTTCCCTGTTATAAGTCTTTTAGTTTTGTTTTATCTTTGTGGCACAGCCCATTGAGAAGGGTAGGGGCAGTAGACGGGGCTAGGTGGGCAGAAGAAAGGAAAGAAAGAAGGGAAAGAGAGAGGCGAAATAAAAAAACAGAAAAAAAATGGGCTGACAGAACCGGCTGCTGGGGGCACAGTGGAACCGGGGTGGCATCGAACTAGTGTCTCTCGCCAGGTGGCACAGCACTGCCTCCCCAATCAGGAAGAGGCAGAGGCAGTGCAAGGCTGGGTGCTCTGTTTCCTGTTTGGAGCTCTGTGAAATTGGTTTCTCGTACTCCCTGTCCAGGGTCCTTGGTGGTTGTGCTCAGTGATGACGAATCTGTGCCACCTTAGTGACAGGGGACCTCCACTATGTAAGGCTCCTCATTCTCTGTTGGCTGTCAGCTTCTTCCTCCATTCAGTGTTTGATCTAGTTCTTTATCCCTTCATTTGATGCTTAGGGTTCCAGGATTGATGTTTGTATCTGTTTTACTTAGTTTTCAGGTCTTTGCTGCAGAGGGACAACATGGTGTTTCTGTCTATAGCACCATGTTCATAAATGTGGGTGTTAGATTTTGTGAAATGCTTTATCTGAATGTATTGGGATAATCATGTTTTCTGTTTTGTTTTTTTGATTTAGATTCTACTGATATGGTGTACTAGATTAACTGATTTTGGGAAGCTGAACTAATCTTACATTCTGGAATAAATCCAACTTAATCATTGTTTACAATCCTTTTTTTTAAAAAAAATGAAACAAATTTATTGTCTCACTGTTCTAGGATCCAGAAGTCTGAAATCAAGGTGTCGGCAGGGTCATGCTCCCTCTGAAGGCTCTAGAGGAAGATCATTTTTTGTTTCTTCTTAACTTCTGGTGTTTTCTGGCAATCCTTGGTATGCCTTTGCAGATGCATCACTCCTCTCTCTGCCTCTGTCTTCACATGGATGTCTTTTGTCTATGTCTCTGTCTCTGTGTCTCTTCTCTTTTATAAGGTCACCAGTCATATTGGATTAGGGTCCACCCTACTCCTCAATGATCTAATGTCAAATTAACTAATAACATCTTCAAAGACCCTATTTCCAACCAAGATCACATTCACAGGTACCAGGGGTTAGGGCTTCAACGTATCTTTTCTGAGGACACAATTATACTCATGACAGTCACCATATAGGGTAGTAAATGCTACTGCTAAAATGCACTCAGAGATGTTGGGAAATTTGAACTCTAATCCATTGCTTGTGGGAATGCAAAATGGTGCAGCCATTATGGAAAGCAGTGTGGTGGTTCCTCAAAGAACTAGAAATAGAACTATCATATGACCCATAAATTCCACTCCTAGGTATATACCCAAAAGACTTGAAAGCAGAGACTCAAACGGATACTTTTATACCAGTGTGCTCTGCAGCACAGTTCATAATAGTCAAAATGTGGAAACAACCTAAACTAAATGCCCAGCAATGTATTAAAAAAAAGTGGTACGTACATACAATGGAATACTACTCAGTAAGAGAAATGAAGTCTTGAAACATGCTACAATATGGATGGAACTTGAAGACATTATGCTAATTGAAATGAGACAATCACAAAAGAACAAATAGTATACAATCTCATTTATATAAAAAGACAAGAACAGGCAAATATATTGAGACCAAAGTTTATTAGTGGTTACTAGGAGAAAGAGGGAGATGGAAAGGGGGATGCTATTGCTTATGAAGTAATGAATGTCAGTTTATGGTGATGGAACAACTGCATTGATTAAGGGTAGGGTTGTAAAGGCAATTAATGTAATTGCTCTCAATAAGTTATACACCTGTAACAAGTTGAATTGGCAAAGTTGTGTGCTAAATGTAGTTGCAGCAATGACAAAAAAAAATAACTGAAGCTGCTGAGGCTGTTTATGTACGTACAAACACTTAAGGGGATTTGGTTCCTTGGTTTGGAGGTTTAGGGTCACGGTTTCAGGGGAAATCCCAGTTAGTTGGCCTAATAACGTGTTTAGTGCTTCTGTTCTACCTCCTAGTTCATTGCTTATGGCTGGGATCTTAAAAACTTGCAATCAGCCATCCAAGGCACAACAATTGGACTGTATTTGCCTGGAACAACAGAGGAAGAAAGAGAGTCAGGAATAGGAAGAGAAAATGGAATATGTGGTTAATTGCCTACATGAACAACTGCTTGGTTTGTCATGAGACCAAAAGAATTGGATGGTGCCTGGCTGCCATTACTGAACGTTTTGATCAAAACTTCTATAGAAGAATCCTGATCAAAAGGGGTAAATGCAGAATATAATCCTTTTTATGTGTTGCTGGGTTTGGTTTGCTGAGGATTTTTAAAAACTATATTCATAAGAGATGTCTGTCTGTAGTTTTCTTTTCATGTGATATTTTTATCTGCTTTTAGTATCAGGTTAGTACTGGCCTCAAAGTGAGTTAGGTAGTGCTCCCTCCTCTTCTATTTTTTTGGAACAGTTTATGAAGGATTAGTATTAATTCCTCTTTAAATGTTTGACAGAATTCACCAGCAAAGCTATATGGACCTGGGTTTTTTGGTGTGGGAAGATTTTAAATTGTTAATTCACTCTTTGCTTGTTATAGAACTATCTATATTTTCTATTTCTTCTTCAGTCAGTTTACATACTGTGTCTTTTTGGTATTTGTCCATCTCATCTGTTTTACCTAATTTTTTAGCATATAGCTCTTCATAGTATTTCCTGTCATTCTTTTTATTTTTCTAAGGTAAGAAGTAATGTCCTGACTTTCACTCATAACTTTAATAATTTGAATCTTCTTTTTATCAGTCAGTCAAGCTAAAATTTTGTTAATTTTGTTGATATTTTCAAAGAAGAAACTTTTGGTTTCTTTTACTTTTTCTATTGTTTTTCTAGTCTCTTTTATTTATTTCTACTCTAATCTTTATTACTCTTTCTTCCTGTTTACTTTGCTTTCAGTTTGCTCTTCTTTTTCTAGTTTTTAAAGGTGTAAGGAGCCCAAGTGGCACAACAGTTAAGCTCTTGGCTGCTAATCCAAAGGTTGCTGATTCGAACCCACAAGTGACTCTGTGGGAGAAAAGACCTGGCGATCTGCTCCTGTAAAGATTACAGCCTAGGAAACCCTATAGGGCACTTCTCTGTCATATAGGGTTGCTATGAGTCAGAATCAACTTGATGGCATACAAAATTAGAAGTGTAAGGTTAGGTTACTGATTTGAGATTCTGCTTCATTTTTAATATAGATATTTACAGCTATAAATTACCCTGTAAACACTGCTTTAGTTTAACTGCATCCCATAATTTTTAGTATTTTGTGTTTTTGTTTTCATTCGCAAAGTATTTTCTTGTTTCCCTTATGATTTCTTCTTTGATCCATTGTTTATTTAGGAGTGAGTTTTTTAATTCCAAACATTTGTGAATTTGCCAAATTTCCTTCTGTTACTGATGTCTACTTCCATTGTGATTGGAGAACATATAGCAGTTTTTTTCTTGAATAAATGCTCCTCCAGTTGTTGCAAGCCTTTGTTTCACTTCCAGAGTCTGGAAAAATTGATTTTTACAATTTTTATCAGTGTTTTCATTGCTATTATGAAACTGTGGATTTATGGAGGTCCTTACTCCATCATTCTGGAAGCCTCATCTTCCAACATAGGTTATATTTTATGTGATACAGCCTCTGCAACCTCCACACACACACTAATCCCCATCATGAAGTAAAGGGGGAAGAGAGGTCACTCACACCATTCATTCATCCATTCATTCGCTCATTGATACCATTCATATATCATGAAGGGACAGCTCTGCTAAATAATTGGTATGTAAAGATGAGAAGGACAAAGCCACTATTCTCAAGAAGCTTTGATGTTCTCATTGGGAGCTAAGACAAGTACACAAAGGGTGAAAAAAAGGTATAGCAAGGAATGCTGTAAAAGGGGCCCAGGTGATGATTATTATAGGAGAAGAAAATGATGTATTTTGCCAGGGGGGATTAGGGGACACTGCTCACCATGTATTGAGTTCTATTACTGACCAAGCTAGGCATTTTACATACTTGTCAAGTTATTTATTTTGGAATCTATCTACAGACTTGATGCGAGTTCCCAAGGTTCTAATGCATACTCAAGCCAAAGACCTGACATGCAGCAACTGCTTTACACAACCCACAAATCATGAATAGAAAAATTGCTTGTCACCGTGCATCAGGTAGTTATAGTCCTACTGGTGACTTCCATTTTCTTGTAGCTTACATCACTGATAAACAAGCCAAGACAGCTGGAGGGGTGGTAGCAAGATTGTTTTTTATCAATGTGTCCCACCAACATGACAAATCTGTTCTTTTACCCTGGAGTCACTCTCAGAAATGGGGCTGAACAGATGAAGCCTTATTAAAGTCATGTCCTTGCATCTCCCAAGCCACATCTGCTGTCTTTTGTGAGCCAAAGTCTCTCCAATGGCTTCCTAGCCATTATAGCCAATCGGCTACAAAAGAACTAGCTGGATTCCTTTCTGGAGTGTCATCAAATCTGAGGGCTGAGAGCTCTTTTCATATTCTCTGTTTACAGGATCCATTGCCAAAGAAGCAGGAAATGAGAAAACAACTTGATTTTAATATACCTGTTAAATCTTACTGAATCTACATTTTCCTCACATTCCCCATTTGAACTTGATACTAAAGACACTATTTATTAAAGGCTTATTGTTGTTGTGTGCTGTCAAGTCGATTCCAATTCACAGTGACCCTATATGATAGGGTAGAACTGCCCCATAGGGTTTACCAGGCTGTAATCTTTATATCTTTATAGGAACAGATCAATACGTCTTTCCTCCTGTGGAACTGCTGACCTTTCAGTTAACAGCCGAGTGCTTAACCATTGTGCCACCAGGGTTACTTATTGAGGGCTTACTATGTGAAGAAGGTGCTTAACACACAAAACAACTACTGCAAGGTAGGCAGTATATCTCCATTTTACAAATGAAAAGCCAGAAGTACAGAAATATTGAGTGATTTCTTCAAGATCACACAGCTAGTAAAGCGGCAGAGCCAGGAATTTAATGTATGTCTGGCTGACTCCAAAGCACATGCTTTGTCTACCATGATATCTGGCATTGCCTTACATTGACTGTCAGAGCTGGATGGTCCTTAGAGTTCATCTAGTCCAGTGGTTCTCACCCTTGTGTGCACACTGAAATCACTTAGGGAGTTTTTCTTAAAATACCAATGCCCTACCTCCAACCCACCCCCAGTTATGATTAAACTGAACAGTAGTGAGGCCCAGGCATCCAATTTTTTTCGAAGCTCCCCAGATGAATTTAACATCCAGTCAGGGCTGAAACCTACTGACTTAGTTCAATTCCCTCATTGTTTAAGGGAAAAAATATTGGGCCCGAAGAGGGACAGAGAATTGACCAGGAGAAACATTCAGAGGCAAGCCTAAGACTGGAACCCAGTTCTCATGATTCCCATGCCAACGTTATGTTGTAGAAATATATTTCTGGTGACGCTGTACATACCAAGTTCTCCCAGGGGCTAGAATGTGGAACAGGCAACTTATGAAAAATTTGTACAGTGATTACCATCAACTCACTCGGCTGTACTCCAGAATCCTTCGGAAAGATGGTAAAAGCATTAAACAGTATTACAGTACAATCAAAATGGATCTCATCCATTATGGAATGACCCTCTTTCTGGAAAAACCCAAACCAAAAAACCAAACTCGTTGCTGTCAAGTCGATTCTGACTCATAGCAACCCTATGGGACAGAGGAGAACTGCCCCATAGGATTTCCAAGGAGTGCCTGATGGATTCGAACTGCCGACCTTTTGGTTAACAGCTGTAGCTCTTAACCACTACGCCATTGCTGGAAAGAGTTTAACAAATATTTATTGAGTGCCCTACTATGTGCCAGGCACTGTGAGAAGTGCTTAGAATATATTAGGGACCCAGAGAGACAAACATCCCTGCCCTCTATCCTAAGACTGGTCTGAGGAGATTCACTGTTACTCAGAGCAAGGTTTACAGATCTGACAAATGAAGCTTGGATTTAAAGGGATTTTCTAGTAAGTGGCAGCATCATAAGTAGAAGAGCAAAGGTTTTAGGGGAAGACAGACCTGGGTTTGAATCTCACTACTACTGATCACTAGCCATGTAATGTTGAGCACAATATGAACCTAATCTCCCTGCACATCAGTTTCGTTATCTATTAAGTGGAGAAAATAATACGCCAACTTCTAAAGGGTTTTATAAATGCATCAGGTAATACAAGGGAAATGGCCTAACACACTTAAAATAAATGGTCTTTTCTTCTCGCTTTCTCCATCTCACTTTGACCTATGCTTGGGACTAGAGCCCAGGGCATCTGATTCTCTCTCAGTCCAGCAAATTCTACAATATGCCATGCTGCCTTCTGTCACTATCTTAAAAGTCCTTTTGTGACTTTGTCTAAGGCAGGAAAAACACATATAATAAAGAAATGTGAAAAAGGTTCATCCAAGTGTCTGAGGGCCTCAAAAGCCCAAAGAAAGAAGATAGAACCACGTGAGTAGACACAACTTGGGTAGCAATGATGCCCTGACGAGATTCCAAACTCAGTCCACGACCAGGAGGCCAAAGTTAGACATTTCACATTGGTCCAAAGAACCTACAAGAGCTAGAAAAACAGCCTCATTGAGACACTCACTAGCAGTAAGTCTTACCCTGCTTCCTTAAAAACACACACAGACACACACACACACACACACACAATAAGGTCTGGCCCAAGGCAAAACATCTGTACCCTGTTGCCATCAAGTGGATTCCAGATATTAACTTGGCACTTGAGAAAAGTGCCCTGCTCCCTAACACAGAGACTTTGATTATGAGTGAGGGGAGAAGAGTCATCAGCAAACACTAAAAATCCCCTACCTCACCTCTTCCCAGCACAAGTCACAGCATATGACATCATAATAACAGCTGATATTTACTAGGCACCTGTATGTTTTAGCTATTATACTTACCTTAACTTCATTTAATCTTAATAACAAATGAATGAAGTATGTATTATTGAGGATCCCTGGTGGTGCAGTGATTAAAGCACTCAGCTGCTAACCAAAATGTCGGCGGTTCCAAACTACCAGCCTCTCCTCAAGAGAATGATGTGACAGTCTACTTTCTTAAAGATTAGTCTTGGAAACCCTATTGGGCCGTTCTACTCTGTCCTTCAGCGTCGCTGTGAGTCGGAATCGACTCGACAGCAGTGGGTATGCATCATTATCTTCATTTTATAGAAGAGAGCACTCAGGTCCATAAACTTTAAGCATTCTGTCAAAGATCCATAGACAGCAAATAATGGCTGCAAGATTTGACTCCAAGGTAAACATTAGACTGTAGTTTCTCACAGAAGATGACAGTATCCATGACTCAACCTAAAAAACCATGAGTCATCCCAAACTTAATGCAATGCACTTCCTCAAAGCACCCCACCTACTACCATCATCTAATCAGTAAATCAGTGACTAATACATATTAAATTTACTACCTAACTGGTCCCCCTCAACACACACACGTATACAGTACACATAGCCTTACCTCCAAAATAACTGCAACTGTATAATTCAAGTCTTTCTGCTTTTCGTCTGATCCTCCACAGTCCATAAATTACACAGGACCTCAGAGGAATCTTACCTAAAACATCTGCTTCTGCAACTCCCCTTCTTATGTGCCTTAAATAACTCCTTACGGCTTATAGCAGTGGTCCTAATCCACCGAAAACATCAGCATCCTTTGAGGAGCTAATTATCAGTACAGAGACCATCCCTACTTATCCCAGACCCTTCTGAATCTGAATCTACAGGTGAGACCTCAGAATCTGTAATTTTAATTAATGCTCAAAAGATCTTCCTGGACAGGCACTAAAACCCACATGGCCTACAGGGTACAAATTCAAAGCACTAGCATGACATTCAAGGCCTATTTCTAGCTCCTCATCTCAGCACCTCCACAACATTTTCCATATGCTCTTTCAAGAGGTAGCACCGTCTTGCAGTTCCCTAGTTTAACCCTGCTGTTTCACACCCGTGACTTTGCTTATATTGTCAACTCCCTCCAAGTGAAATGACTTCATCTTGCCCCCAACCATCTGTCTCTCTTGCCACAACATCACATAATTCATGCCTCAGTCCAAGAAGACATCACCTACTCCATGAAGTCCTTCCTGCCTCTGCATCCCCTAGGTAGAATATGATCACACCTCCAACTTGTACAGTCTTCTTTCAGAGCACCAATAATCCGTTATATAAAAAATAATCCACATATGTGTCTAGCTCCCATCCACCATGTGACCTTTATTGCTGAATTTCCAGTGTCAATCCTAGATACTAAGGAGCCCTTGTGGCGCACTGGTTAAGAGCTTGGCAGCTAACTGAAAGGTTGGCGGTTCTAACCCACCAGCTGTTCCTAAGAAGAAAGATGTGGCAGTCTGCTCCTGTGAAGATTACAGCCTTGGAAACTCTATGGGACAGTTCTATTCTGTCCTATAGGTTCGATATGAATCAGACTGGATTCCACGACATTGTTTCCTTATTAGTCCAGATACTGCCTTGACATTGCCTGCTCAACTTGTCTTCCTCTTTCCTTCCTCTTCTCCACATTTCTTAAGTGATAGAATAGAATTTGAAAACTTCCATGTTGTCTCTCAAAGAGCATCTGAACTTGAAGGCCAAGATGGACCTGAGCAACTGAGTCCTTAATTAGGACACTGCTAAGCTACATCAGACAAATGAGAACTCCCTCTCCCATTTCTTTTTTCAAATATCAAAGATTTCATAGTCTCCATTTGATCACAGTACCTCTCATCTCCTGGCCAGGAAGTTCTTCTTCATATCTAACCAAATCCCTCAGAATATTTTTTCCTCTATCCTCACTAAAAATGGAGAATAACCACTTGCCATATTCCTACCTTCCCCACGCGTCCGTACTGTGGGAGCTTGCATGTTGCTGTGATGCTGGAAGCTATGCCGCCAGTATTCAAATACAAGCAGGGTCACCCATGGCGGACATGTTTCAGCTGAGCTTCCAGACTAAGACAGAGTAGAAAGAAGGACCTGGCAGTCTACTTCTGAAAAAAATTAGCCGGTGAAAACCTTATGAATAACAGCGAAACACTGTCTGATATAGTGCTGAAAGATGAATCCCTCAGGTTGGAAAGCACTCAAAAGATGACTGGGGAAGAGCTGCCTCCTCAAAGTAGAGTAGGCCTTAATGACGTGGGTGGAGTTAAGCTTTCGGGACCTTCATTTGCTAATGTGGCACGAGTCAAAATGAGAAAAGCTGTAAACATCTATTAATAATTGGAACGTGGAATGTATGAAGTATGAATCTAGGAAAATTAGAAATCATCAAAAATGAAATGGAATGCATAAACTTCGATATCCTAGGCATTAATGAGCTGAAATGGACTAGTATTGGCCGCTTTGTATTGGACAATCATATGGTTTACTATACTGTAAATGATAACTTCAAGAGGAATGGTGTTGCATTCATCATCAAAAAGAACATTTCAAGATCTATCCTGAAATACAACACTGTCAGTGATAGGATAATATCCATACACCTACAAGGAAGACCACTTAATATGATTCTTATTCAAATTTATGCACCAACCCTTAAGGCCAAAGATGAAGAAATTGAAGACTTTTACCAACTTCTGCAGTCTGAAATTGATTGAACACGCAATCAGGATGCATTGATAATTACTTGTGAATGGAATTCGAAAGTTGGAAACGAAAAAGGATTGGTAGTTGCAAAATACGGCCTTGGTGATAGAAATGATGCCGGGGATTGCATGACAGAATTTTGCAAGACCAACGACTTTTTCATTGCAAATATCTTTTTTTCACCAACATAAACGGCGACTATACACTTGGACCCCGCCATACGGAATATACAGGAATCAAAACGACTACATCTGTGGAAAGAGACGAAAGAAAAGCTCAATATCATCAGTCAGAACAAAGCCAGCGACTGACTGGAGAAAAGATCATCAATTGCTCATATGTGAGTTCAAGCTGAAGCTAAAGAAAATTAGAACAATTCCACAAGAGCCAAAGTTACAACATCGAGTGTATCCCACCTGAATTTAGAGACCATCTCAAGAACAGATATAACGCGTTGAACACTAATGACCAAAGACCAGACGAGTTGTGGAATGACATCAAGGACATCATACATGAAGAAAGCAAGACGTCATTAAAAAGACAGGAAAGAAAGAAAAGACCAAAATGCATGTCAGAAGAGACTCTGAAACTTGCTCTTGAACATCGAGTAGCTAAAGCAAATGGAAGAGATGATGAAGTAAAAGAGCTGAACAGAAGATTTCAAAGAACTGCTCGAGAAGAGAAAGTAAAGTATTATAATGACATGTGCAAAGACCTGCAGTTAGAAAACCAAAAGGGAAGAACACGTTCGGCATTTCTCAAGCTGAAAGAACTGAAGAAAAAACTCAAGCCTCGAGTTGCAATAGTGAAGGATTCTATGGGGAAAATATTAAATGACGCAGGATGCATCAAAAGAATATGGAAGTAATACACAGAGTCACTATACCAAAAACACTGGTCGACATTCAACCACTTCAGAAGGTAGCATATGATCAGAAACCGATGGTACTGAAGGAAGAGGTCTAAGTTTCACTAAAGGCATTGGTGAAAAACAACTCTCCAGGAATTGATGGAATATTAATGGAGATGTTTAAAAAAACTGATTCAGTGCTGGAAGTGCTCACTTGTCTATGCCAAGAAATCTGGAAGACAGCTACCTGGCCAACCGACTTAGGAGATCCATATTTATGCCTGTTCCAAAGAAAGGTGATCCAACAGAATGTGGAAATTATCGAACAACATCATTAATACCACATGCAAATAAAATTTTGCCAAAGATCATTCAAAAGCGGCTGCAGCAGCACACTGACAAGGAATTGCCAGAAATTCAAGCCGGATTCAGAAGAGAATTTGGAACCAGGGATATCATTGCTGATGTCAGACGTATCCTGGCTGAAAGCAGAGAATACCAGAAAGGAGTTTACCTGTGTTTTACTGACTATCCGAAGGCATTAGACTGTGTGGATCATAACAAATTATGGATAACACTGCAAAGAACAAGAACTTCAGGACACTTAATTGTGCTCACGAGGAACCTGTACATAGATCAAGAGGCGGTCGTTCGAGCAGAACAAGGGGATATGGCACAGTTTAAAGTCAGGAAAGGTGTGCGTCAGGGTTGTATCCTTTCAGCATACCTATTCAATCTGTATACAGAGCAAATAATCAGAGAAACCAGACTATATGAAGAAGAAAGTGGCATCAGGATTGCAGGAGGACTCATTAACAACCTGCTATTTGCAGATGACACAACCTTGCTTGCTGAAAGTGAAGAGGACTTGAAGCACTTACTGGTGAACATCAAAGACCACAGCCTTCAGTATGGATTACACCGCAACATAAAACAAAAATCCTCACAACTGGATCAATAAGCAACACCATGATAAACGGAGAAAAGATTGAAGTTGTCAAGGATTTCATTTTATTTGGATCCACAATCAACACCCATGGAAGCAGCAGTCAAAAAATAAAAGGATGCACTGCATTGGGCAAATCGGCAGCAAAAAAAACAAACCAAAAAATAAACCCGTTGCCGTTGAGTCGATTCCAACTCATAGCTACCCTATAGAACAGAGCAGAATTGGCCCACAGAGTTTCCAAGGAGCACCTGGTGGATTCAAACTGCCGACCTTTTGGTTAGCAGCCGTAGCACTTAACCACTGAGCCACCAGGGTTTGTCACCTTGAAGACTAAGATGCACCTGACCCAAGCCATGGTGTTTTCAGTCACCTCATATGCTTGCAAAAGCTGGACACTGAATAAAGAAGACAGAAGAAGAATTGATGCCTTTGAATTATGGTGCTGGTGAAGAATATTTAAAGAATGAATCTGTCTTGAAAGAAGTATAGCCAGAATGCTCCTTAGAAGCAAGGATGGTGAGACTACTTCTCATATACTTTGGACTTGTTATCAGGAGGGACCAGTCCATGAAGAAAGACATCAAGTTTGGTAAAGTAGAGGGTCAACAAAAAACAGGAAGACCCTCAATGAGATGGACTGACACAGTGGCTGCCAACAATGAGTTCAAGCATAACAACTGTTGTGAGGATGGTCCAGGACCAGGCATTGTTTCATTCTATTTTATACAGGGTGGCTATGAGTTGGAACCAACTGGACAGCACACCTAACAACAACAACATACTCCCACCTTACCTTATTTTCTTTCTATATTTCTATATTATATGTGTACAAATAGACACAGAAGTGAACAAAATGTAATCTAAGATAAAACCTGAGAGGAAAAATATGTCACACTTGGCATCATTTTGAACTAGGGAAAAGTGAAGTGGTGGTAAGGAGCTGGTGGAACTGTCTTTATTAGATAAACACAGGTAAATTGTTCATCTTGATGAGCAAGTGCTTTCCATTCTGCAAAGTGATCATGCGGCCTCTGGCATAGAACCTTCCCAGTTTCTCTTTGCCATTTGGATGAAGAGACAAGTTGCAGCCAGACAGAGTCTGCCCTCCCTTCTTCCTGGCCACTGCCTACTCTCCCCCACCGTTTCAGCTCTGTGATCTGCTGCAGTAGATTGGACTGCGAGCTGGGAGCCTAAGATTCTGATATAAATTCTAACACAAACTCACTGTGTGACCTTGAACCAATCATCTTCTTCCCTGATCTTCAGTTTTCTCATTTCATAAAACTTGTCTCATTTTCAAGCAGATAAAGCCCACTCAAATATATTAAGGTATGAAATTCTGCACAACCACTCTGTGAGACAACCAGATTAGTCAGTGGAAGCTCAGGGAGGTTAAGTAACTTGTCTAAAGTGGTAAAACGAGAAATTAGCACAGTTGAAATTTGAACTTTGGTTTTGATTCTTATCCAGTACTCTTTATAATATGTCAAATAACATTCTGGTATTTATAAAATGAGGGGATTAGATTAGATATTTCTAACTTAACAATTATTATCTATGTAGCATTTCATAAATTAAAAAATACCTTCACATTCATTATCATCCCTTCAGTCAATAAAAAAATCAGTATTTACCATACACTAGGCACCATTAGACTAGAGATACAGTGATGAATCCAGACAAGTTAGCCTAGATGCTTGTAGTATTCGCGTATAAAAACATACTGGTCTCTTGGATGAAAAGAGAAAAAAATACCCAATGAAAGGAAGGAAGCTTATATTTACTAAGCACTCACCACACACTGGCACTTTGGTAGCTGTATTCACACAGAATATAACAACAATAGTTGCCACTTACCAAGCAAATGCAGTTTCTTATCTATAAAAGGAGAATATTCATACTGTCTGCCTATGGGGTTGTTGTGCAAATTCAGTGAGCTAATACACTCCAAGTGTTTAGCACTGTGCCTGGCATGTAATACACACTGAGTAGTAAAATAAGCTGCCACCACCACCACTACCATCATCATTATCATCATCAATGTAGAGGGTTCTATTTTAGGTGTTTTCATATCAATCTTAATGTATCTTCATCACAACATTGCATAATAGAGATTACCATCTCCATTTGAGAAATGAGGAAGCTGGGGCACAGTGAGGCAAAGATACTTGTCTATGATTCTGCAAATAGGAAGAGACACAGCAAGAACTACAAGTGAGATCTTTTTGACTATTCCTTCATTGTATCACACAAGGTCAAAATAAAACCCGACAACTAACAAGTATAGTCTCAGATGTCTGGAAATTCTGATTAACTTACACCAATTACATCTATACACCAATTTGTGAAGCAACTGCAATTATATTTTGGAACTTCATTTTTATTCCTTGATAAGCTAGGGGTCATGGGAAAAGCTGAAAATACTAAAAGTATTATTTCTGATTTGGAAGAAAAAAGTATACTTTTATAAAAGCATGAATAAAAACTGAGAGTTTTCATATAAGATATGCTAACTCTCATTTATGCTAATGAAAAAAGCATATTTTCTACAATGAGCCCCTCTGACCATGGAAATGTTCTCTTACAGATTTGCATATGGATAACAAAATCACCACATTCTATATTTGCTACAGCTCTTTGTCTTCAGCAGTTTCCACACCCATTCAAAAGGCGGAAACTAAATCTTTCTATGGGCCACATACACAGAAAGGTGTAGACAACAAACCCTATCCCCTGAGACCATCACAGACAAGTATAGTTATTAAACTAATTTGAAAAAAATCACAAGTGAGAATAATACAGAATGATGTAAGATCACCAGGAGTGGACACTTAATCTTTTTTTTAACAGCTTTATTCAGATATAATTTACATATAATGAAGTTCACCCATCTTAAGTGTACAATTCAATGGTTTTTAGCATATTTATGGACTTGTGCAACCATCACCACTATCTCATTCCACAACATTTTCATCACCCCAAAATGAAACCCTATACTCATTAGCAGTCACTTCCCATTCCCCCCTCCTGCAGCTTCCGGAGACCACTAATCCACTTTCCGTCTCTATGGATTGGCCTATTCTGGATATTTCATATAAACGGAATCATACAATATGTAGCCATTTATATCTATTTCCGAAACTTTTCATCACCCCAAACAGAAATTCAGTACTCATTAAGCATTAACTCAAAAACACCCCCCTTAGGGAAAAACCTCTCTCCCATTTACCTCCCCGCTCCCTGCTCTTCACTGGGTCCCGGACTGGCTTCAGCAAATGCTGAGTCACCTGGGCTGGAAGTAGGATCCATCACACACCCAAAGCCATTCTCCCTGCCTTGGAGAGTGAACAAATTAACCAACGGGGAAAAAATAAACTGCTGACTCCCCTAAGCCAGGAACGCAGGGTAGGCACAGCTTCTTTGCCTGGGCACAGGCATAAGGGATCCACGGACTCTGAGTGCCTTTTCCCCCGCATGGATTGCTGTGGGCACATCTCAACAGCATGGGCCCTCACTACCAGAGGACAAAAGGGTATATACCGGAACTCTAACTTCAACTGTTTCATCTGTGAAGTGGCAGATTCTTGACATTTGACACTGCTCTGCCCATTAAACAAGGTCTTCACCTACCCACATCAGGGGCCTGAGGACTGATGGCTCCACCCATGCCACCTAGCCACGTGCTAGAGGGTCCCATAAATAAGAGGTGCCTCCCCATCCTTACAGCCAACAGCATTAGGTGCATATTCTGGCTGCAAAAGCCACCCAACTACGTGCTCTAGGGAACAGGGACACTCCTTCCTCCTGGACACTCAGGGGTGGCTATCAGCCCACAGCCTTGCTGAGAGTGTGTCCCCCTGCTGCAGCCAGATGCCTGTGCCCACACCAATCACTCATGCCTGTCTAGGATTGTAGGTGAGAGCCTGCATCACACACTTGGAGGCTATCTAACTGGGCACCTGAGCTGAATCCCTACACGAGGAGTGCGCAGACTCCTGGGCTCACATACATAGTAATGGATATAACCACCTGGTGACAGCACATTAGAGCTTCAAAGGTGCCAGTAATCCAACTAGCTCACACGAGCAGCCTATTTGGGCATATCAAAAGAAAACAAGAAGCTAGGACACAGTAAGCAAACATAAAATAAATAAATACAATAACCTATTGGTGGCTTGGAGATAACAGTCAATATCAAATCATATAAAGAGGCAGTCCGTGATGGCTTCAGCAAGCTCCCAAAATAAAGAATCAACAAATTTTCCACAGGAGGAAAATTTCTTGGAATTACCAGAGGCAGAATAAAAAAGATTAATAAACAGAACTCTTCAAGAGATTAGGAAGGAAATTAAGCAAAACTCATAACACACAATAGAGAAAACTAAAAGGATTAGAAAAGAGCATAATGACAAATTTAACAGGCTGCAAGAATCCATAGAGAGACAACAATCAGAAATACAGAAGATTAACAATAAAATTTCAGAATTAGACAACTCAATAGAAACTCATAGGAACAGAACTGAGGCAATGAAAGTCAGAATTCGTGAGACTGAAGATAAAGCACTTGACATCAACTTATTTGAGGAAAAATCAGATAAAAGTATTAAAAAAATGAAGAAAACCTAAGAATTATGTGGGATTCTATCAAGAGGAATAACCCACGAGTGACTGGAGTACCAGAACAGGGAGGGAGATAACAGAAAATACAGAGAGAATTGTTGAAGATTTGTTGGCAAAAAACGTCCCTGATATCATGAAAGATGAGAAGATATCTATCCAAGATGCTCATCGAAACCCACATAAGGTAGATCCCAAGAGAAAGTCACCGAGATATATTATAATCAAACTTGCCTAAACCAAACATAAAGAGAAAATTTTAAGAGCGGTTAGGGATAAACAAAAAGTCATCTACAAAGGAGAGTCAATAAGAATAAGCTCGCACTACTCGGCAGAGACTGTGCAGGCAAGAAGGAAATGGGATAACATATACAAAGCCTTGAAGCAAAGAAATTGCCAGTCAAGAATTATATATCCAGCAAAACTCTCTCTCAAATATGATGGCAAATTAGGGCATTACCAGATAAACAGAAGTTTAGATTTGCAAAAAACAAATCAAAATTACAAGAAATAAAAAAAAGGAGTCCTCCAGTTAAAAAATCAATAACATCAAATAATAATCCAAGACTAGAACACAGGACAGAGCAACCAGATATCAACCCAGATAAGGAAGTCACAAAAATAAACCAAAGCTAAAACACTGAAAATAGGGAAACAGATGTCAATGTGTAAAAGACGACAACATTAAGACAAAAAAGAGGGACTTAAAAAATGTAGCCATAGATTTTTCATATGCAGAGCAAGTCAAGCCCATAAAAACAAATAAAAGACTTGTTTAAACTTAGAAAAAGTAAGGGTAAATATTAAGGTAACCACAAAGGAAACTAACAATCTTACAAGTCAAAATAAAAAAGTAGAAAAATATAAAGACCCAGCAAATAAAATCAACAATGAAAAAGATTAAAAGAGAATACATAAAGAAAAACGACTCAGCACAGAAAATTAAATGAAAAAAGAAACTGTGAAAAACACACTAAAGAGACATCAAAATGACAGCACTAAACTCCTACTTATCAATAAATATGCTGAATATAAATGGACTAAATGCATCAATAAAGAGACAGAGAGTGGCAGATTGGATAAAAAACATGATCCGTCTATGTGCCGCCTACAAGAGACACATCTTAGACTTAAAGACACAAACAAACTAAAAATCAAAGGATGGAAAAAAATATATCAAGCAAACAATACTCAAAAAAGAGCAACAGTGGCAATATTAATCTCTGACAAAATAAACTTTAAAGTAAAATTCACCACAAAGGATAAGGAAGGACAATATATAATGTTAAAGGATCAATACACCAGGAGGACATAACTAAAATACTTATGCACCCAAAGACAGGGCTCCAAAATACATAAAACAAACTCTAACAGCACTGAAAAGAGAGATAGACAGCTCCACAATATTAGTAGGAGACTACAACGCACCACTTTCGATGAAGGACAGAACATCGAGAAAGAAGTTCAACAAAGACACAGAAGATCTAAATGCTACAATCAACCAACTTGATCTCATAGACACATACCGAACACTCCACCCAATAGCAGCCAAGTATACTTTCTTTTTCAGTGCACATGGAACATTCTCTAGAATAGACCACATATTAGGCCATAAAGTAAGCCTTAACCAAATCCAATTCATCGGAATATTACAAAGCATCTTTTCTGACCATAAAGCCATAAAAGTAGAAATCTATAACAGAAAAAGCAAGGGAAAAAATCAAACACATGGAAACTTAACAATACCTTGCTCAAAAACTACTGGGTTATAGAAGACATTAAGGTTGTAATAAAGAAATTCATACAAATGAGAATGAAAACAAATCCTACCAGAACCTTTGGGACATAGGAAAAGCAGTGCTCAGAGGTCAGTTCATAGCAATAAATGCACACATCCAAAAAGAAGAAAGGGCCATAATCAAAACACTAACCCTACAACTGCAACAAGTAAAAAGAGAGCAGCAAAAAAGCCCTCAGGATCCAGAAGAAAGGAAATAATAAGAATTAGAGCAGAATTAAATGAAACAGAGAAGAGAAAAACAATTCAAAGAGTTAACAAGACCAAAAGCTGATTCTTTGAAAAGATCAACAAAATTGTTAAACCATCGACCAAACTGACAAAAGAAAAACAGGAGAGGAAGCAAATAACCCCATATAAGAAATGAGATGGGTGATATCACAACAGACCCAACTGAAATTAAAAGAATCATAACAGAGTGCTATGAAAAATTGTACTCTAATAAATCTGAAAACCTAGAGGAAATGGACAAATTTCTAGAATCTCATTACCTACCTAAACTAACATAAACAGTGGTAGGACAACTAAATAAACCCATAGCAAATGAAGAGATTGAAAAGATAACTAAAAAACTCCCAACAAAAACAACCCTTGGGCCAGATGTATTCACTGGAGAATTCTACCAAACACTCAGAGAAGTGTTAACAACACCACTGCTACTAAAGGTATTTCAGAGCATAGGAAAGGGTGGAATACGCCCAAACTGATTCTATGAAGCCAGCATAACCCTGATACCAAAACCAGGTAAAGACACCACAAAAAAAGAAAATGACAGACCAATAACCCTCATGAACACTGACCCAAAAATCCTTAACAAAATTCTAGCCAATAGAATTCAACAACATATCAAAAAAATAATACACCAAGATCAAGTGGGATTTATACCAGGCATGCAGAGATGGTTTAACATTAGAAAAACAATGTAATCCATCACATACATAAAACAAAAGACAAGAACCACATGATCTTATCAATTGATGCAGAAAAGGCATTTGACAAAGTCCAACACCCATTCATGATAAAAACTCTCAACAAAATAGGAACAGAAGGGAAATTCCTCAGTATAATGAAGAGCATTTATACAAAATCAACAGCCAACATTATCCTAAATGAAGAGACTTTGAAAGCATTCCCCCTGAGAACAGGAAGCAGACAAGGACGCCCTTTATCACCACCCTTATTCAACATTGTGCTGGAGGTCCAAGCCAGAGCAATTAGGCCAGAAAAAGAAAAAAAAGGGCATCTAAATTGGTAGGGAAGAAGTCAAAGTATCTCTATTTGCAGATGATATGATCTTATACACAGAAAACCCCAAAGAATCCACAAGAAAACTACTG
>NW_004444006.1:2490001-2515619 GCF_000243295.1 Trichechus manatus latirostris | reverse complement strand
AATACTCCATTGTGTGTATGTACCATAGATTGTTTATCCATTCATCTGTTGATGGGCATCTAGGTTGTTTCCATCTTTTTGCTATTGTGAACAGTGCTTCAATGAATATGGGTGTGCATATGTCTATTCATGTGACCGCTCTTATTTCTCTAGGATATATTCCTAGGAGTGGGATTGCGTTTTGTAGTGCCTTTTTTTTTGGTGGTGCCAACGTTTTCTTTGTTCCTCTTACTCTCCTGTGCTGAGTTCGTTTTGTTTGTGGATTTTTTTCATTTCTTTTGTTTTTGTAGATTTTGTTTTTACTGAGACTTTATGTTTTTCTTCTTTATTTTGATGAGTAAGTTTGTTAACTTTCTTTGTGGTTGCCTTGAAATTTACCCTTATCTTCCTAGCTTTGAAGCAATCTATTATTACTTGGTATCCCCTTGCCTTCCTCTCCATTAGAAGGTTCTAGAACTACACCGTTTATTCTCTCTTTTATTGTTCTGATGTTGTTGTCATTTACAGATTAACTGCTCTGGTTCCCTGTTGTAATTTTTTTGGTTTTGCATAGTCCTTAAGAGTTCATTTCCTAGGTTGGTATCTGGCTAGTACAATCCTGTGTCCTGTAGTCAGCCTGCGGTCTGATGTTCTTTGTTCTCAGATCAAAGGACTCCCTTTAATAAGTTTTATAAGTTTCATTTGGTTTTTAAATAGTCCCTTAATTTCTGTTTATCTGCAAATATCCTAATTTCACCATTATATTTGAACAAGTGTTTTGCAGGATATATTTTTCCTGGCTGGCATGTTTTTTCTTTCAAGGTTTTATATATGTCATTCCATTGCCTTCTTGCCTGCATAGTTTCTGCCAAATAATCCGAGCTTAGTCTTATTGTTCCTTCTCTGTATGTGACTTTGTTTTTCTCGAGCTGCTCTCAGGAGTCTTTGTTTGTCCTTGGTTTTACTGAGTGTGATTATGATATGCCTTGGTGATTTTCTTTTGGAGTCTATCATATATGGGGTTCACTGAGCTTCTTGGATGGTCAGCTTTTCATCTTTCATGATATTGGGGAAGTTTTCTGTCAGCAATTCTTCAATGATCTTCTCTGTGTTTTCTGTTTTCTCCCCTTTCTGGAACTCCGATCACTCGCAGATTTTTGCTTTTGATTGTATCCCACATAATTCTCAGGGTTTCTTCATTTTTGTTCTTTCTTTTTTCTGATTTTTCCTCAGAGTTGTATCCAAGTGTTTGTCTTCAATTTTGCTGATCCTATCTTCCATCATTTCAAACCTGCTCCTCAGCCCTTCTATGACACTGTCCATTTCTTAAATCTTGTTGTTTATCTTTTGGATTTCTAATTGTTGTTCCTCGTTTATTGATTGTAGATTTGTTTCATCCTACTTTTTGTTTTATTTGGTTATGTCTGAGCAGGCAGGCTGTGACTTCTTTGTTGTTTGCTCATCTGTGGGCACTATACTTTTCACCTCTTCTCCAATGGGCAGGGTCAGTCATTCAGGTGTGGTACAGCAGGGCAGGTCCAGCTGACGGGGAGTTGTTGGGATGGGTTGTTTGTGGCACGTACAATGGTTGATAGTGTGGACCGGGAATCAGTGCAGGGCAGGTTCCAGTAGGCCATGCCTGTGCTGCTTGGGAGTGTGATATTCAGCACATGGTGCAGGTAGGCAGGAAGGAGTGGGTAGATTGTGATGTGTGGAGCTAAGATGGGTATGGGAAAGATAAGAGATAGGAGAGAGGAACAGGAGCCAAAAACATACACACAAATAAAAAAGAGTGCTAAGGGGGCTTGCTATTGGAGTGGAGAGATGAGAGACTGTGAAATGGGGAAAAACAAAAATGAAAAAAAGAAAAAGGGTAAAAGAAAAAAAATGAATAAATTGAGAAACTGAAAATGAAGAAAGACAAAAAGGGAATAGGAGAGAAAAGAAAAGAAAACAAAGAAACAAACAAACAAACAAACAAAAAAACCAAAGGAAAAAAACAGGAAAAAGAAATGCCCCTAGGGATGTCACTGTGCGTCTGTCCAGAGTAAAGGAGTAGCTTGTAAGCTGCATGGTAGTGCCCAGCTAGAAGGGGCTCCCAAGCCAATAAAAGAAAAAGAAAACAAACAAACAAATCAAAACAGAATGAATCAGAGCAAAAAACAAACAAAAAATCCCCGGGGGTCCCACCAGCATGGTGGCACAGGCCAGGAAGCAGTTTCACAGTCCAGCGGTGTTTTGCAGCCTTTCAGGAAGAAGCAAAGATGGCACACGGAGCCAGGTATTTGATAGAAAAGAGGGGGAGGTGGTGAGAGGTAAGGAAGAAATCTAAAGAAGTGGAAAAAAGCAACACCAACAGCCAACAAAAGGCACTCAGGGAGCCGGCCAGCGCGGGTGGGTGGAATCCAAGCAACACCAGGGTGAAGCTGTTGCTTCCCGGCCATGAGACTGTGGCTGAAGGAAGCAGAGGAGGCTAAGTGAGGGTGACGAAGGGTGGGAGGTGGGAAAGCATATATCACTGGTTACCAGTTGTTTTGTCTCCTGCTGGAAGCTCCGTGAAGCTGCTTTCTCATACCTCCTATTTGCTGATCTCAGATAGGAGTCCAAGATGGTGGCTCTGTGCTGTGGTAGCTGATAGAGGACCTCTGCATGTATCTCTCCTTGCTCTCTGTTCTCGGTCAGTTTCTTATTCCATTCGGGTCTTGGCTGAGTTCTTTATCTCTTCATTTGATGCTTAAGTTTTCAGGATTGACTTGTGACTCTGTTTGACTTAGTTTTTCTGATCTTTGCTGTGGAGAGACAGTGTGGTGCTTCTGACTGTAGCACCATGTTTCCCGGAAGTCCTGGTTTTGAGGTTTTTTGACAGTATAATTTGCAGGAACAAAAGGCTTGTCTTATGGCTTTAACACATGGTCTACTTTAGAGAATGTTTCATGTTTACTTGAGAAGACTTTGCATTCTGCTATTGTTAGAGTGTTCTATAGATGTCTATTACGTATAGTTGTTTTATACTGTTAAGTCTTCTGTCTACTGTAGATCTTCTGTCTAGTTGTTTAATCCATTATTAAAAGTGAGATATTGAACTCTCCAACTATTGTTATTGAATTGCCTATTTCTGCCTTCATTTCTGTCAGTTTTTGCTTCGTGCACTTTAGAATTCTGTTGTTAAGAGTATATATGTTTATAGAATATACTTTTTTGATGGATTGACAATGTATCAAAACATTTCCTTCTTTATTTCTAGTAATAGCTTTTGTCTTAAAATCTGTTTTGTCTGATATTAGTATAGTTATTCCAGTACATTTTTTGGTTACTATTTGCATGGTATATTTTTTTCCATCCTTTTACTTTCAACCTGTTTCTGTCTTTGAATCTGCAGTACGTCTCTTGTTGTTTTTTTAATCCATTATGACAATCTCTGCCTTTGATTGTTTAATCCATTCCCATTTAACATTATTATTGATATGGTTAGATTTACATCTTCCATTTTCCTTTGTGTTTTTTATATTTCTCATGACTCCTTTATTCCTCTTTTACTATCCCCTCCTCTTTTTAAAGTGGATATTTCCTAGTGAACCATTTTAGCTATATTTTATTTAAATTTTTAACTATTGTTTAAAACTATTTTTCTAGTGGTTGCTCAGGGATTTCTTCAGTTATATATCTTAAATTATCAAAATCTACCTCACATTTATATCAACTTAATTCTAGTAAGTTATAGAAACTTTTATCTTATATAGCTCCATTCCCTTCTTTTGTATAACAGTAACTGTTATACTATTATGTCTATATACATTAGGAACCATATGATACATGTTTATAATTATTATATATAATTTTGTCCTTTGAAGAAACTAAAAAAGAGCAAGCAGAGCACAATTTTATTTATAGAGGTTTTTGTATATGAATCTTCATATTTACCATTTTTTATTCTCTTCATTTCTTCCTGTGGATTCCAGGTACCATCTGAAGTCATTTCATTACTCCAATATAGCTTAATTTCTCCCCTTCCACATATTTTTGGTCAAAGATATTACATTTCTATATGTTACAGGCCCAGCAATACAATTTGTACAGATAGTGTTTTATGCAATTGACTTTTAATAAGTTAAGAGAAAATAAGAAAAACAAATATGTAGGTATACTACCTTTTATCATTATCTACATTCCTTTTACCAGAGCTCTTTATTTTTCATATGGATTCAAATTAGTGTCTGATGCCACTTTCTTTCAGCATGAAGAAATTCCTTCAGTATTTCTTGCAAGGCATGTCAGCTAAAAACAAATTATCACAGTTTTTGTTTATCTGAGAATGTATTTTACCTTTATTTTTAAAAGTTAGCTTTGCTGAATATAGGATTCTTGGTTGATAGCTTTATTTATTTTTTTTATGTCAGCACTTTGAATATGTCACTCCACTGTCTTCTGCTCCCCCCACTGTTTCTGATGGGAAATCAGCTGTTAATTTTATTGTGTTTCCTTTGTTATTTTTTTCTTGCAAATTTTAAGGTATTATATTTATTTTTGGCTTTCAACATTTTGACTCTGTTGTGTTTGGGTGTTGATCTCTTATCATTTTTCCTGTTTGGCGTTTGTTGACCTTCTTTGACATGCAGAATAATGTTTTTCATCAAGATCGGAAAGACGCCAGTCATTATTTCTTGAAATGTTCTTTCTGTGCCTTTCTTTCTTTTCTCTCCTCTTGGTACTCCCATTATACATATGTTGCTGTGCTTAATAGTGTCACATTTCTCTGAGGCTCTGTTCAGTTTTCTTCATTCCATTTTCATTCTGTTCTTTAAACAGCATAATCTCTATTGTTCTATGTTTACATTTGCTGATTGTTTCTTCTGCAAAGTCGTATCTACCACTGAGCCTCCCTAGTGAATTTTTCATTTCAATCATTACACTTTTCAACTCCAGATTTTCTATGTGGCTCTTTTTTTAAAAAATTCTGTCTCTTTTTTGATAGTTTCCATTTGATACGAAATTATCCTCATTCTTTCCATTAGTTTTTCAGATATGGTTTCCTTTAGTTCTTCGAACATATTTAAAATAGCTGACTTAAAGTTTTTGTCTAGTATATCCAACATCTGGCCATTCTCATGAACAGTTTCTATTAACTGTTATCTTTTCCCCCTTCCAGTGTATGGGTCACACTTTCTTGTTTCTTTGCATGTCTCATTATTTTTAGTTGAAAACTGGATATTTTAGATACTACACTGTAGCAAATCTGGACATTGTCTACTCCTTTCTGGAGCTTGTTCTTGGTCTTGTTTGCTTGGTCATTTGTTTAGTCATCTGACTGAACTAATTCTGTGAATTTTTTTCTGCCACATTTTGAAGTCTCTGATGTCCCTGCTCAGATATTTTTCTTTTCTTTTTTTATCTTTTAGACAGCCTTCTTATGAGTCAACCCTTGATCTGTATAAACTACTTATTGGTCAAAGGTTGTTATTAAGCCCACTTAGCCAGGTAGATTTTTACCCTTTACTATTGAATCTCTGTGACAGAAGTTACATAAATAATGTTTATTAGAATTGGTTTTGTCAGGCAAGAATAAAGTTGCAGGGAAACAGCATGTGCAAAGGGAAGTGCAAACAAGCCTGGGAGACTCTGCATTGGTGCTAGAGGTCAAACAGCTGAAGTGAGGAAGCTGGGCTAAGAAGCTTGAACCTCTTCCTACAGGCAATGGGGGCCATGACAGGGCTTTAGAATGGGGAGTGACCTAGGAATATCTGTATTTAAGACAGGTCATGCTAGCTATGTCCCAAACATTTTAAAAGGAATTAGACTTAAACCTAGGCTTTGTCAAAACAGGGAAAAGGAAGGTAAAAATGCGGTTAGCAGCCAAGACAATGTTTCTAAATTCTCACATCTACCAGATGAGAATTCTATTTAATTTGTTAAAATAAATACACACTTCACACACATAAGTAAAATAATTAAGAAAGTAAAAAAAAGTAGATATACTCCTTTGGTTAGATATTTGTATATTCGTTCAACAAAATACCTAAATTATATACGTGATTTATATTAAAACAATACATATGCTGATACTTTCCTGACTGGAAAGTTAATCTGAAAAATAAAAGTTAATCTTTGTTGAAAATGTGTATCCTCAAAAAATTAGAGTAGAGCTGCCATATGACCCAACAATTCCACTCCTAAGTATATACCTTAGGCGCCCTGCTGGTACAACCTAAGTGCCCAGCAATGGATGAAGGGACAAGTAAAATGTGGTACATACATTCAATGGAATACTACTGAGTGATAAAGAAAAATAAGTTCCCAAAACGTCTTGGAACATGGATGAACCTGGAAAACATGTTGAGCGAAATAATGCAATTACCAAAAAAAAAATTGTACGTTCTCACTTTTTTAAAATGCTTTGAACAAGAAAATATACAGAAACTAATGTTCATTAGTGGTTACCAGGGATGGCGGGGAGAAGAGGATTCACCCTCTGGACAGTAGACACTTGTTATTTTTGATGATGGGAAAGGTAACACCAAATGAGGATGAAATGCACACAGCTTGACAAAGGTAAACTATGCCACTAAAAAGTACACAAGAAAAAAAGACCTGTTGATAATTGCTATGACTTATATAATTTTGAAACAACCAAAACAATCTGTGCATATATATGTATGTATGTAAGTATATATGTGTATAAAAAAAAAACCCAAACCTGTTACTGTCAAGTTGATTCCAACTCATAGCGACCCTATAGGGCAGAGTAGAACTGCCTTACAAGGTTTCCAAGGAGTGGCTGGTGGATTCAAACTGCCAGCCTTTGGGTTAGCAGCCAAGCTCTTGACCACTGTGCCACCAGGGCTCAAAATATGTGTATAGGCATGTATGTATGTGTGTATATATAGGTGTATACATATATATATGCATCTATGTGACTGTACGCACATATATTCATATATATAATAAAGCACATAGGAGGCACAGTTACAGATATTACTTAAATGTAACCCAAAACTCGCAGGATTGGATTTCTGGTTTGAAGTCTTAAGACCATAGTCTCATGGGACATCTTGGTCAAGTGGCATAATATATTTCATAAAGTTATGTTCTACATCCTAGTTTAGTGACTAGTGTCTGGGGTCTTAAAAGCTTTCGAGCAGCCATCTAAGATACAGTTATTGGTCTCTACTTCTCTGGAGCAAAAGAGAAAGAAGGAAACCAAAAACTCAAAGAACAAGTCTACAGGACAAATAGTCTACACGAACCACAGCCTCATCTACCCTGAGACCAGAAGAACTAGATAGTGCCTGGCTACAACTACTGAGCATTCTAATCAGGGCCACAACAGATGGACCCTGACAGAATGGGAGAAAAATGTAGAAAAGAATCTCAAATCCCTAAAACAAACAAAACAAAAACCATACCTACTGGTCTGGTTGAAATTGGAGGACTCCCTGAGACTACCGCCCTGAAATACTCTTTAAACCTTGAACAGAAACTAACTCCCAACATAACCCTGTAGCTGCACAACTGATTGGCTCAAAAAATAATGATTATCATCTATAAGTACTGCACTCCTTTAAAAAAAAAAAAAACACCTATATGAGACCAAATGGTCAACAATTACTTTAAAACAAAGATGAGAATGTAAGGGGGCAGGGAGACTAGATTAATGGAAATGCAACCACAACAGAAATAATGAGAATTTTCACACACATTGTGAACAATGTAACCAATGTCACTGAACAACTTGTGTAGAAATTTTTGAATGAGAACTGAAAATACAATAAAAGATTATTTTAAAAATTGTGTAATTCCTTAAAATGAATCCTATCTCTGAGTTGCTTGAATATGTATATATTTTTTAAAGTATGAAAGTTCCTTTTGGGCAACAAACTAGTTAAAATGAATGATCACTAGAATGGCCATCAAGATCCAGGTGTTCCAATCTATACTTCTACCATTAACTTGCTGTGGGTCCTTTTTGGGACTAAATTTCTTTTCCTCTGCAAAAAAAATGAAAGATACAAGAAGAAGGTTGAATTAGGTGACCTCTAAGACCTCTTCTAGCTCCTATATCCATAATTAATGAGTCTTTCTGGTAAAATATTTCCAAGTACATGATTTAAATCAAACCTACCTAGAAGGGCCTTTGAAGCATGACCTCAAAACTCGAAAAAATTATAAATTTAGCTATATAATTTAAAACTTCTGCACAGAACTACACATAAACAAAATTAAAAGATAAATTGGGGAAATTATTTCTAATACATATGGCAAGCATCCAAATTCCTTTATATACAAAGAGCTCCATAAATCAATAAGAAACAGATGAAAAGAAAAACAACAAATGAGCAAAGACCAAGAAGATGTAGTTCACAGGAAAAGAAATATAAATGGACAATAAACACATGTGAAGATGATCAGTCTAACTCAGAATTAAAAATAAGCAACTTAAAATAATGATACACTGAATATACTAGTAGTAATTTGGAATTTCAGTGACCACTTTGGGAAAATGAGCTTTGATTTGTGTTGTCTTTCCTTTTTGGGGAACTTTTGCTTGATGCTCAGATTTTGTCAAAAGTTCTAATGTTCCTCCATCTGAGGCTCTGGCAAATTAAAAAGTTTTATCCAGAACCTGTTTTTTCCATTGAATGAGTTGATCTTACCAAAATTGGTATATATGTTTTAAGAAACTAGAATCCTATTATCATTATTTTGTGTGGTATTATTTGGTGATTTTATGTGGTCTTTCTGTTTTGTATTGTCCTGATAGCTTGCTTCTGGTCTAAAGCATTGTGTCTGAGTTTCTGTCTTGTATCAGGTTGGTTGTAAGACTGTCTCAGAACCTCAGTTCTTTCTTTGTCCAGAAAAATTGTCCCTTGTGTCTGTCTTATGATTCAGACTTTCAGTAGCTACTTGGAGAAACTTTGATATAAACTGATCTATTTGAAAAGTACACTAAGATCTTTATGTTCTACACTGTGTCAATCCTAAAAGTGAAATCTTTCTAGGTAACTTAAGCTAGATATTATGTGAAATGTGTTTTATTTAAGGAAAAGGGATAATTTTGTCTTAAAGTAAAACTAGCAGTTCCAGAGTGTGAAAAAGGACAAGCCTAGAAAAAATTGATGAAGAGCTTTAGTATTTACTAGGTAGATAAAATGTTGTGGTAAAGAGAAAGTAAAACCGCTTAACAAGAGAACAGTAAAAGGGAAAGAAATTAGTTATCTTTTGCCCTTCAAAATGCCTAAGTCAATTTAAACATATATAAATGAATTGGAATGACCTAAGCTTGTCTTGTACCATAAGTCAAAAAATAGGGAGGGTGGGGCAGGATCAGGCCTCCTCGGCCCCGAGTGTCTGTGGTCATACAGCTCCAGGGAAGCTTTTGATACACCCTTTCCAACTAGGTGAAGACCATTTTAAGACAAAAAGAAAGTAAGAAAACATTGTTGCTTTGCTATAGTTATCAGAAATTGGATGGATCCCAATCATAGAACTGTAAATAAGTTCTCTCTATTGTAGGGGAACTTTAAGAAGCCAGAAAAATAAGAATCATGTTGAAACACACCTGAAATGGCTTGGAAAAATGTTCCTACCCATAGCCAGAGACTTAAGGTTATATCCATATCAAGGAACTGGTCAGTTGGGCAGAGACTTTGTGATTTCCAAAGCCAGTTGATAAAATCTTTAAGGGCTAAAATTGTATTGGGGAAAATGTGGGAAATAGTACAAGTTGAATGAAAACTTAGAATATTTAAACAAACTTTATTTCAACAGTTATGTTTTATAGCATACAAGCTTAAAATAATTTCTGAGACCTTTTAGGTAACTTACTGATATTAAATTAACAGATATTCATCATAATTTAAGTTTATATATGCTTGCTTTTTATGCCACAAGAGAAAGAATATATATACATATATATTCAGGTCTGCTAATAAGTGTGTTCATTTTTGCCATTTAAAGGGATGCAGTATAAGAGATATGCAACAAAGACAACGTTTAAGAGGTTTATTAAAAAGAAATTTATTTGATATGGTCAAAAGTTTTATCTGTCTGACTGAAGTTTAATGGTTTAATTTATAAGATTTTTAGGAGCTTCAATGTTAAATAGTGTATAAAACAAAAAATTAGGTTTCTCACTGTTAAAATAACAAAATTATCTTTGATTACTGAGTTGAAGAGTTAATTTATTTTTTTGTGCAATCTACCTCAAAGGCAAGGGTTTGACCTCTCATTAGAATAAGATTCCTGAGTCAAACCAAGCCTCATGGCTTTAGGAAAAAAAGCTAAAGTTTTTACCTTTAAGATCTTTGGATAAATAACTTAAGCATTGTTTCTCGGTGACCTGTAATAAACTCCTGACAACTTTGAAACTTCATGGAAAGCCACAAAAAAGAATTTTATAAAGGAAAAGTGCTAAAAAAAGGTTTATTTAATACATTTACATGGAACATGTCAAAATCAAGACAAATGCCTGATTATCTTTGGGATAAAATTTATATGTTAGTATTTCCTCTTATGTTTTTGCTTAATATTAGACAATAAATGCATAATATGTCATAATTTTTTATTTTTTTTATTGCTAACTTGGTCACGACTTTATTTTTTTTTAATCTAGCATCATGAAAGTCAATGGTTTGATTGGGGAATTCATATCATTTACCTATGAAGCTTTTTTATTACTATTCAGGCATTTAGAGATTTGATAATCTTGGTATATTCTGACTATATGGTATTATGTCTCAAGATTATTATGTATTATATCTGAAGCTCTTTGAAAATGAAGTTAACGATTATATTTAGAAATATTTTGTCTAAAGGTTTTTAACTGATTTTATTTGGCCTTTAAGTTATACCTGTAATGAATTTCTATCAGGTCTTTCACTATTAAGAGTAGTATTTTTATAAATTAATCATGGCCGTATTAAGTTTTGTCACCTGCAGATAAGTCTTTACTTTGCTGATTTGCTGAAAACGTTTAACCAAAATATCTCAACAAAATGATGGACTATATTGGACTTGTGAAAAAGACTGTGACTATACTGAATCAAGATTTCAAGAAATTTTATGTAGGAGCTGATTGTTTCGCAGACTGCAGCTGATCCAGAATCACGTGTGACAGAAATTAACTACATAAGACTGAATAAACTAAAAGATTACTATGGGTTTTATACGGCAATCTTGCTGATGTTTTAACGTCCTACTTTCTGGATATAAGAAACCATTTTCCTCCTTTCTCATAATTATCTAACTAATGGGTTTAAACATTTTAACTCTCGAATTAGAAGTTCCTGCTGGTAAACTTAACAAAGTTGTAAATATCATAACCAGAAAAGTGTCTGAAGTTTGAGATATGATTTTACAAAATAGAATAGCATTAGATTTCTTATTAGTCTCTCAAAGAACAGTTTGTGCCTTAATAGATAAATGTTGCTGCATTTATATTAATAAGCAATCTTTTTGCAGAATGTAGTTGCTGCTGAGGCACATGAAAAGCAGTTACTGATGCTGCTTATGCATAAACAAACACCTCATGAGATTTGTTTCCTTGGTTCAAAGAACTTAGGTTCATGTTTTCATTGGTTATTTCAGACAATTGGCCTAATATTATTGTTAGTGTTTCTATTCTACCTCCTAGCTTGCTGTATGGTGCCTGGGATCTTAAAAACCAGATTGTGCCCAACTGCCATTATTGATCGTTTTTGATCAAAGATCTTATAACAGGATGATGATCCAAAGGAGGGAATGATGAAACAGTTGTAATTCTCTTGGAATCCAGATTTCTTGCTTTAATGGAGGTTAGGGTAACCCACACAGGCCACTGCCTTTGGGTGTCCTTTTGAACCTTGAGTTTTGAGGAAAAAAAAAAAAAACTGGTTCCTGAAGCCACTTTTGAACAAAGGTCCAGATAAACTAGTAAGACTGTTTTGCTCTGGGCATTGTGCTTTTTTGAAGAATTCAGTCTGTTTTGGGAAATTGACTCCAAAGATCAGTCTGAAAGCTATGTTTAAGGCAAATGAGTAATTAGTTTAATTAGTCCTCAAGACAGAAATGCCTAATATTTGTAATCAAACTGTTACCTCCTTACTATGCAGAAATTTATGTATCTTTAAGAAACCAGGTTATCAGAAGAGATTGACCTCATGGCTTAGACTCCATTTTGTTTTAGCTCCATTTCTGCTTCTGAGAAAGTGACCCATGACTGTTAATAGGTAAACCAAGGAGGGGCAGCCTGCCCTTGGGAAAAACACTTAGTATGTTTTAAAGAGATTAACTGATGACCTCCAGCAGGAGAGTTCCACGCTATATAATCTTGCTAATCATAATGAAAGCTTGGTTGTCACATGTAAATTTTTCTATACCTTCTGTTTCCTCTAGACAAACTTTGTGTGCTCCTTATGGATATATGTTTTTGTGTGGTGGATCCAACTATACTAGTTTAGATGATCCCTTTCCAACTGACAGTGAATTTACGTTGGCAACGTCTTGTTTAGATTCTTGGCAAATGCGTGGATGATACATTTTGGGAACTTTAGGATTATCTTTAGATATTCATAGTAACGATGTTAATAAATATTGGAAAGGTAATGTTAAATTGTTGCACATTGTAAAAGGAGAGTCAAAAGAAAACCCATTGGTCAAACATTCAGGATGGGGTTGATCACTTCTAAGAGCTTTAATTCCTACCTATGGTATAGTTGAATTGGAGAAAGCTTTGAGAAATTTGTCAATCATATTACTGGACAAATAGCAGATGAAGTTGTTAGTGGGATGGAAACATGACAGTGATCTCTGACCTCATTAAGCCAAGGTGACATGAGATAACAGAACAGCCTTAGATTTTTTTTATTAGCCCAAGAAAGTGTAGTCTGTGTTGAGTAAATACCTCTTGTTGTATTACAGGATATACACAGAATTAGACAGCAAGCTACTTGGTTACACACTGTAACAGTCTTACAAACACCAGATTTATTTGGTTGGTTACCATCAAGAATTAGTACATGGGCTAGATCACTCTTGCAAGGAATAGTAATAGTCTTAGTCTGCATCCTGATGGTATTAGGCACAATAAAATTTATCTTCTATTGTCTTACACAGCTAAAAGGCAAAAGGCGGCCTCGTGCTAATATGTTGATGTACATTGAGTCTGCTCATTTCAGCAATGCCATTGATGAGAATGTCGCTCTCACTTAAGATCCTGGTGAAGAACCAGATGGTATCCAGTGGAAAACCAGCACCATGAGTTTAAACAGCCTGCTATGGCCACCATCTAGGGGCTCAACTTAGTCCAGGTATTGATCATCAACGAGTTATCTCCAATCTCCAATCAAAAGGAGGGAAGGATTTAGGAAATAATATTGGAGCCATTATTCCCTCTCCTAGAATGTGACCCAGCTGGAGTTGGACTCACAAGGACTCACAAGGACACATCAACTGGGCCCTGAGGTATAAAGACAACAGCTAGGACAATCTTGGAAAACATCTTCTAGGGAACCTTTCACATAAACATATCATAAAACAGCACAAATGACTCACATACTTTTCAGTCTTATCTTTTTTTAATTAGCATTTAGTGAACAGTAAGACTTGTTAGACCAATGAAGACCTTCCTGACTGTCATTACTGAAACCTGTACTAATGATTATTAAGAAAGACAATTCAAAATGTAGAATCACCATGATTTGGCAGTTTTAGACAATCTGTGAAAAGGTGAAGCTTTCAATGGTTTTGCTCATTTGTAATGTTAATATATACTGATGATTCTGTAATGTTCTTCAGACTTGGGCAAGCATGGCTCTGGCAGCACGGTTGTCCATTTTCCCACTCTTGTCTGTTTTGTAATATTCCTTGGAATTGGGCAGACACTGCTCTAGCAGCATGCTTTTCCTTTTTCCCACTCTTGTCTATTATATAATACTCCTTGGATTCGGGCAGACATGACTCTAGCAGCATGCTTGCCCGTTTTCCACTTTTGCCTTTTTGGATATATGCCGAATAAAACTTTCCTTTTTGCTTTAAAAAAATTTAATAAAAAACATCAAACCAACTAAGCACTCCTTCCAAAAGTTCCTATTTGCTGCTTTTTCCCCATCAGGAGAGATCTTTGAGACTCTAATCAATTAGCATGACGCATGAAATGCTGTAATACTAAGTTGCAATACCATTGACTTCCACTTTGGTTCTCCCAGGCACCAGTTCCAGATCCCCAAAGGATTCTGGATGCTCTCAAGACGGGCCCCTACAACTGGTGGGTTGTCTCAAAGTTTTCAAATGTGCCTTAGATAGAGGGAACATCCAGCTAAGCCTAAACATATTTAAGGTCCGGAGGCAGCTAAATCTAAATACAGTTTAGAGGGTTGGGGCACTTATAAAAAGATGAATCCCTCCCTCCTTTTTGTCTTTAGGAATCTACATGCTCCCTTGTATTTCCCTAGAGTTAAATGGTCATACCCTTTATTTAAAAATGACTTAATTCTTGTCTAAATTCTCAACTCTTTAAGAGATGACAACAAATTTTGGTTTTCTCTCCTGTGAGCACATTAGACCCCAGGAACACGTGGTTGTGAAGGAAAAATAAAGTGTTGCAGTAAACATAAAAAAGAGAGAAAGAGAGACCCTTAAATTAACATTTAAAACTGGTATAAAAACAATGAAATAGTCAAAATCCTCAAACTCTTTGGCACTTTTTTCATTTTCTTAGCATTCTGGAGGATACATTAAAATTTTATTTTGTGAAAAAACAAATTTTTAAAGATTATATCTGTGGGGAAATTGATATATATATAAAAGGATCCCTGGCAGTGCAGTGGTTAAGCACTATGCTGCTAACCCACTAGCCTGTCCATGGGACAAAGATGTGGCAGTTTGCTTCCATACAGATTACAACCTTGAAACCCTATGGGGCAGTTCTACTCTATACTATAGGGTCGCTAAAAACAAATAAATAAACCCATTGCCATCGAGTCGATTCTGACTCATAGCAACCCCTTAGGACAGTAGAACTGCCCGCCTAGAGTTTCCAAGGAGCACCTGACGGAGTCAAACTGCCAACCTTTTGGTTAGCAGCCATAGCACTTAACCACTACACCATCATGGTTTCTACACGGTTGCTATGAGTAGGAATAGACTTGAAGGCAATGGGGCTATTTTTACATCTATAAAGACCTCACTCAAACTTATAAAGAAAACACTAAAAAATCAAAATTAAAATGGGCAAAGATGTAAACATACAATTCCATGGCAGAAAAAAATAAAACTATGTAATAAACTGCATTGTCACAAATAATAAAAAATGCAAATTAAATCAAACATGAGTTATTTTTTAATAAAAAAAAGTAGAATAAAAATTTAAATTGATAATGTCCAGTGTTGTTGAGATTTCAGTGGAACCAGTACAATCATATGCTGCTAAAAGCATTTTGAGTTGATATGTTTTCTCTTTTAGAAAACACTATGGCAACATACCACAAGTTCCAGAAAACATCTGTTCATACTCTTTGACCCAATAACTCCATATTTCAAATTTATCATAAGAAATAATTTAACCTAAGCAAATAACTATGTACATAGATACATTCACTGTCGAGTTATCCATAATATCTAAAAATGAGAATAACTTAGATGTCCAGGATTAAAAAAAATGGTTTAGTATATTATGGCACATTCATTCTATGGCAGTGCTTTCCAATAGCACTTTCTGTACTGATGGAAAAGTTTTATATTTGTACTGCCCAAAATGGTAGTCACTAGCCATATGTGGCCATTAAGCACTTGACATGTGGTTAACAAAATTGAGGAACTGAAATTTTAATATTCTTTAATTCTAATTAGTTTAAATTTAAATCTAAATAGTCACACATGTCAGACAGTGCAGCTCTATGGTATACTGAGAAGCAATTAAAATGAAAAAAATATATATACAATATAATATTCCTAAAGAAAAAAAAGCATACTATAAAAGAAGTCAAGATATAAAGATTTTATATAAGCAAGATGTAAAAATACAGTTACATAAGCATATATAAAAAATAAAAATAATAAAATATGTAAACATGAAAATGAATTTTGACAGGGTGAGTAAATAATTAATGATATATTTTACGTATTTTTAAATTTCTTTCATTATATTTTTAATTTTAACACTTTTCAAAAGATTGCTTTGCAGGTCTGAATTTCAGCTCTTATGGTGCAAAATTCTAGAATATGCATTAGATTAACTAATACAATACAGTTTCATCAAATCGGCCAACAGAGTGCTTCTTTTCAAGATTCTAGACTTCTTTGCCAAGATCAAAGAAATGAAGAATGAAGATCTTCACAACTGCTTTTCCTTAAAAATGATAGTTGAAAAACATGACATGGTCCATGAAAACCAAAAGCCAGAGCATCTTAGGCTGGCTCCACTGAAATTAAAATAAAAAGACATTATAGATGAAATGACTATGTCGTTAGTAACATACTTCTGTTAATGAAATAAACAATGGTATAGAAGGGTACTGAAGACCCCTTTATCTCAGAATTTCGAGAGTAGAGGTGAGACCTGCTATGATTTTTCACCTCTAACCTCTATCTCTCAGATACCAAAGGCAGAATTTCCATGTGGCTGTTGACTCCAATGGAAACAGCAAACTGCGGTGGGATCCGACTGATAGGGTATTTCCACCAACCACAAGCAGTTTGAAACTAGATTTACAGGTCACGTCTGACTTCATGCTGATCATTGGCCTATGAAGAACCTGCAGCCCCGCTGGCATAGAACTTGAAGGTTGCTGTGTCTAGCTAATCTGAACAGAAGGAAATTGGGGTTCCTGTTGGATCTGTGGGCCTGGGCCCAAATTCCACATGCACATAGGCAACTGGGCAAAGGAACTGGATGTGAGTGCAAGGTTGGTTGTAGCTCATGCAGAATGGGTGTCCTGTCCGTCCCAGAGCCAAAATCTGACAGGGGAGAAACCAATACACAGAATCTTTTAGTCCCATTTAATTCTGCTACATGAGAAACTTGAGCCTGTGAAAATTAAATAGGGGTTCAACTGCACAACTCTGAATGAGCACATGAGTCACTGTGGAGACAGAACATCTGGATCAGGGAATGACTTGTCCTCTTTTTATTATTTTTAATAATTCTGAACATATGAGTCACACTTTAAAAAAGTTAACAAAATCCTTTCAAATTCATTACCCATTTGATATTCATAACAACCCTGTGAGGTAGGTACAATATTCAGTACATTAAACAACAACTGCCTCAAAAACCAATATTTGTGTAGCACATTGTCTTTCAATTATATTATCTCACTTGTTCCCCATAACTCTGGGAAGAAGCTATAAAGTATAAATGCCCCCGTTTTGCAGCTAAGAAAACTGAGGCTCAGAGAAGAAGAGGAAGAAGAGCCCTATGGATTCATAACTAGTATGCAGTAGTGCCAGGACCTGAACCTTAGTCTTCTAATTCCAAGTCTGTCCTTTCAAAAACACCATGGGGTCTCTTTTTATTCAGATATGTTAATGATATGCATAAAGAGCCAATAGAAGCCTGGACCCTTTCAAGTTCTATGCATCTGCAATCTGTTGAACCTACAATACACAATACTGCCCATCCTTTTCTACCCAATTACTACTCAGTTCAGGCAATAGCCTCCTGAATGGTCTCACTACCTCTAGTTTCACAATCCTGCATACCACTACCAAAGTCATCATTCAAAAACGCAAATCCTACTGGGTCACATCTCTGCTTAAAATCCTTCTAAGGACATACAAACTAATAACTGCCAAGTCTCAATGGGAGAAACTAATGTTGGAGAAGCCAATACTCATTTCATGCAGTGTCTAGAATGTAAGAAGTGCCCAATAAACAACAGAATTATTTAAAAAAAAATCCTTCTAAGACTCTGATCACAGGACAAAGTTCAAAACCGTCACAATGGCATCCAAGGCCCTTTGTAACCTAACAGAATGTTACAGTAAAACTTACAAAAACTGGAACCAGTGTAAAGCAGAAACCTGTCAGAGAAGGAAAACTCAAATATTTTCCAATAATAGAGAGCTATAGAAAAGTGGTAAGACTGCATCTGACAAAGGGGGAAAACTTTCGAGACCTGGAAAAACAAGGCAGTCCGGTCGAGTTCCAGCTCTCACAGGTTTCACTGTCCTAACTACTTGCACTCTGCTGAAGCAACACTGGACTATTTGTCATTCCTTGAACTCAAGGCACTAGTACACCTCTATGCTAGTCCCTTGGTCTGGAATGCCTTTCTTTCCTCAACTTGACTTTCTTGGAGAATCTTCCTTTATCATCCTTTCCCCTCAGAATGAATCACATTTTCAGGACTTTATACTCATCTGCATTATGATATTTAAAAAAAAATAGCAATTTGCTTATATATTTGTCTCCCCAGCTAGTCTGTGAGCACCTAGAGATCAGAGATTTGTCTCATCTCTGCCAACAGTGACCTAGCACAATCCCCGGCACATGATAGACACTTAACACGTTTGCTGGATTAATTCACTTCAGTGAAGTGGTACCAATAATCTGTCTTTTATGCTACCTGAGAAACAGAATAACACATGTTCAGTTTGGGGTGAATACAAACCTTAGTAAACCTCAGATGTGATGGATGATCAAGTGCAGTCCCTTGTCAGTCTCTGAGCAAATAGATGGAAAGAAATCACATGAGATACACTCTCTGCTGCTTGGCAGCTATGAAGATAAGAAAGAGAAAACTGCTTTTCTTGGACAATAAAGAGGCCAGAATACCATTTCGCAGCCTGCAGAGTGGCTGTAAAACAAATGGCAAACCACTCAACAAATGCTTTCTCATAAAGAATGCTCCGGGGTGGAATGAACATCCATGCACGCCAAGCTGGCCCTCCAGAGAGTCTGTCCACAATGAAAGTAAAATGATCCAAGCAAAAAGGGTGATTCATCCCACAACCATGCACACATCTCCTCTCAAAAGTAAGAGACAATTCTAACTGGGAGAATCTCTTGGGAATGCCTGAGGCCGAGACCTTGCTGCTCCCCAACGCACTAAGAGTCCTAGCAAACTCATTACCAGGGAAGGAAGTGCCTTCATTTTTGAACTTCACTTAACCACCTCCAGACCACAAATTTCTCTTCCTCACACAAGTCACTGAGAGACTAAAGTGAAGGAGACTTACAAGAAGGCTATGACAATCAACCTTGCAGGGAAGGTTGAAAAAACACTCCGCAGTTACCATCACCAAGTCAAGCTCCCTCTGGAGGCAATGGTAGCCTGCAGTGAAAACAATTCTACTAAAAGCATGCAAGATTCACAGAAGAAAGAAAAATGTAAAGAAGAATTTGTTCAATTTTCTTTAAAGTCACTGACTAAATTAAATGTCTTCAGGCAGTGGTTGAATATGCTAATATTAATGTTAACTTGGTGTGACCTTGTTATAGTCACATGCAAGTTTCTGAGAGTCAAGAGAGAGAATTTCCAACAACATTAAGGAACCCTACTCTCACTCTTCAGATAAATGGTCTAGACTGGTGATTATCAAATAGGGTGGGTGCAGGCAGGGGTGAGGGGATATATATCAAAATCTCTGGGAGGTGTCCTTCAGAGAAGCACATTCAATACCATAATTGCTTTGATTGTTCTGACACAATGACTAATTTATGTGGGTATTTCATGAAACTTTCATATCTTTTGGAAAAGGACACATGTTCATTACGAATGTAAATTTCTGAGCCTTGGTAAGTCTGAGAGGGGCCTAGGAATCTGCATTTGTAAGGGCACCTTCAGGGGACTCTGTACAGGTGGTCCTAGGATAACACTTTACAAATCCTGCCACAGGCTATCTGGGAAGCCTCCCAAGTGTTACATATTTCCCAATGGATCACTCTATGCATGCTAGGGAGTCAGAAAGAATGACAAGCAGAGAGCTGACAAAACTTTAGAACAGACTCAGAACAAACAAACGTAGATCCCAACTTTGGGCATTGTGAAATGGGGGTCACCTATTCTCTCAGCAAACAATGAATTTGTGGAATGTGGTGATGCCCCATGAACTGATCCACATCTCTGAAGTCTCTCCTTGGAGTAGGTGAATGCTGATGGCTCAAAGATCCCACAGCAGTGGCCTTACCTAATCTGCTTCCCATCCTCATACACAGAGTTAGCAAATACACACACACACACACACACACAGACACACAAACACACACCAACTCCTAGCCTTCAGTCAAAGGGTAGGGTTGGAGTGCTGCTCCTGTCACACCACGTATATAAATGTTCTTTTCCCTGACTTCCTATTATTTACTCTCTCAGAACTGTACCATAATGGTTAAGTATGCACTCTAGAGCCAGGCTGTCTGGGTGCTAATCATGACTGTAACACTTCCTAGCTGTGTTACTTTAGTTAAATCACTTCTACCTATCACTGCACCTTACAAACGTCTTGGGTTTCTCTTCCTTGCCAAGTCATGTCCATTTTACCTCTGTGATACCTCTAAAACCGTTCTTCTTTCCTAAAACGACTCTCCTAAGTCATGTCTTTATCATCTCTCACTTTCTTTCTCTCCTAAATAGTCTCCCTATCTCCAGTATCTGACTCACTACCCCTGACACCTCTCCATCAACCCTTATCCACACTGCTGTCAGAATTTTCTTTTTAAATCATTCATCTGATCAGTTCAACTCTGTTCAAAAACATGTAATAAAGTCCAAACTCCTTAGCCTGCAAATCAAGGCCTTCTATGATTTGGCCCCAAACCATACTTTCAAACACATTTCCCCACTACACTTATTTTTATGTATCCTATACTCCAACTATACCAAACTACTTATTATTCCTTCTTGTGAACTTCAAGGTTATCTACACCTTTGCTTGTGCTTTTCCCTCTAGCTGTAATGCCTTTTCCATCTCCTGCTGTTCAAATCCTAATTATTCTTCAGTTCACATGCCACCTCCTCTGAACTCTCACCAAACTTTATCTCTTCATCCCGAGACATCAAACACTTCCTATCTTGGAGCAGATTTAGTGTGATCCATTTCTTATCTCTTATACTATATTATGAGTTATCTGAGAGAAGAGACCATGAGTGATTCGTTTCCTTTTTGTCCATCTACAGATTCTACTACAGCGCCAGATACAGAGTGAGCTCTCAATAAGTATGTGATGCAAATGGACAGTTTTCCATGCTCCATATTTTCTTTGCTACAGTAGAATGGCAAGCATATGCCCTGGGTATCCTACGATCACATTGTAGGAAAGTCTACCTACGGCCAATTTATATTCCTTTACTGTTCATTTACGTGTCAAAATTTTTATGGGCCTGGGAGAATCAGAATCATTATTAGTAACATCACCAAAATTAATAATACATGTCTCCTATTACTATGGAAGTCACTTTTCACAGTTATAACTTCACAACAGAATACATTATTTCCGTTAAGGCAGGCAAAAGGAAACTGAGGTACAATATGATAAACAGATTGCCTTAGATCTCATGGTAAGTGTATTAGTTTTTTCTTGCTGCATAACAAATTACCACAAATTTAACACTATAAAATAATACCCATTTATTGTCTCACAGTTCTGTAGGTCTGAGTTCTGGCAGACTCAGCTGGATTGTCTGCTCAGGGTCTCACAAGACCCCAAATCAAAGCATCGGCCAGGCTGGACTCTTATATGAAGGCTCTGGGGGAAGAATCCACTTGCAAATTCAGTGGTGGTTAACAGCATTCATTCCCTTGCAGTAGTAGGCCTGAAGTCCCTGTTTTCTTGCTGGCTGTCAGCCAAGGATCACTCCTAAAGGCCACTTTCAGGTCCTTTCCCTGTAGCCCCCACCATCTTCAAAGCCAGTAATAGCACATCAAATCCCCTTCCTGTTTCAAATCTCTGACTTTCTTTTCTTTTACCAGATGCAGAAAACTCTCTGCTTGTAAAGGGTTTGTGTGATTAGGTTAGGTTCACTCAGATAATTTCCCTTTCTGAAAGTCAACTGTGCCATATAGCATAATCTAATGACTGGAGTGGTATCATATTCACAGGTTCTACCCACGCTCAAAAGGGAGGAAATTATACAAGGACCAGGGTCATTGGGAGTAATTTTAGGATTTTACCTACCAAAGTAAGTTATTAGTGAAGTTAAGATTTTAACTAGGCGAGGAAAACTAAAAATTCTTGAAAAACTATGAAAATTAAATTTGGGTAAAAATGTTTTCTATTAAAATGTACCGGGTAGAGATAGTTTAGTTTGTTATTCTAAAGCAAAAAGATACACATGAAATAAGAATTATCTTTTCTAATTATGAGCTACTTATATAAACTTTCTAGAAAAATTTATAAAGAGATCATGGCCTTGTCTCCAACTCAGTTTATTGCCATATTTTTAGGACCCATTATGATCGTAACCACCCATTCATCATCATGTTGCAATATGGTGGCTTGCAAGTTGCTGTGATGTGGGAAACTATGCCACCAGTATTTCAAATACCAGCAGGGTCACCCACGGGGGACAGGTTTCAGCCGAGCTTCCAGACTAAGACAGACTAGGAAGAAAGGCCTGGCAATCTACTTCCAAAACTAGCCAATAAAACCTGATGTATCACAAAAGAATATTGTCCAACTCTCTTGCTTTGAACATGTCATCAAAAGGGATCAACTGCTGGAGGAGGACATCACAAGTGGTGAAATATAGCGCCAGCAAGGGTAAGAGAGACCCTCTGTGAGATGGATTGGCACAACAGCCACAATGATGGACTCGAACATGCTGGTGATTGTGAGGAGGATGCATGACTGAACAACATTTCTTTCTGTTGTACATAAGGTCGTCATGACTCAGAGTCAACTTGACAGCAGCTAACAACAACAACTACAGTCAAGCCATAACTGGTAAAGGGAATTCGATACTGATGCAGAGATAAGCACAGGAAGCTCACTGAAATGGATGACAGGAGACTTAATTAGGTCTTCCTTTGACTTTCTGTGTAACCTTGAGCTAGTCTCTTCCCCTTTATGGAACTCAGTTTTTCCATCTGTAAAGTGTGCCAGTTGTCTAGGGCTGGTGTGGGAACAGGGATTGTTAAGTGGGCGTAAGGGATCTATTGAGAATGACAGAAATGTTTGAAAACTGGATTTTGGTGATACTTAACAAAATTGTAAACTTACTCAAAATCACTGAATAGTACACTTAAAGTGGGTGAATTCTATGGTATGTAAGTGATACCTCGATAAAGCTGTTTTATAAAAAAAGTGTCAGTTGAACTGAATTGTCTACAAGTTCCCATTCATTGGAAACTGTAGTTCTACTTTGTATTCATTTCTCTGTACTATTCTTCTGGGTTAAGGATAAACCTTGGAGTAATCTATATTTGCTCATGGGAGCTGAAAAAAATGAAACCAATGAAGGGGACAATCACATAAACACTTAAATGTGAAAAAGACGGTTTCTTTCCGTTTTCTGCAGATCTGTGAAGAATAAAATAATAAAGCTAAAAGTACCTGCTATCCAGCAGGGACTCAAAAAAGCCTCTTTTCTGATTAAGTCAATATCTACATTGTTGAGTGCTTACTCTGTGCTCAGTATTTCCTGTTGCAAGGGGATTTCAAGCGTAGGAAGACAGGTTGGACTGAGCAGATGGCATTTAAAACTCCTTCCAACCCTAAAATTTTAAGATAGAAATTCTATGATATAAAATATATAGCTTTTATTGTCAATCAGCTTATAACCACACTGGGGAGACAAGGAATTATTTGGGAAGTAAAAGGGTCAAAAATGTTTTTCGTCCCAGTTTATGAGTAAACAAGAGAAAGGTACAGGCTGTTACCTGCCATATAAACATTATCCTATGTATTTTCATGATGATCTGCTTGAAATAGTCCATTTAAAATACTTTAAGCCACACACACGTGTACAATTTACACTTGAAACAAATAGGTAAAAATATAAAAATCATCTCTTTACAAAAATTATTATAAGTGCTGTCAGAAAAATTACCAGAACTAAGCAGAGTTTTGTTGAAGAATCTTTTTCTCCAAGTGACCATTGTTGAATAAACAAAATGTCCCCCAGAATATCCAAGATTAACCAATTTAATTGGAGACAGTTCTCCTTCCAATTATTTTTGTTTAAAACTTGTAATGACCTGCTATATTTTTAGTACCAGAGCTTTTAAAATAATTTTCTAAAATAATTATAAGAGCAATTCATTATCATTGTTAAAAAAAATCAAGGAGATCGGGCAAAATGGCGCTCTCGGCAGAAGAACCACGCTATCCCTCCACAGCAAAGATCCAAAACACTAAGCCAAACAGAGAAAACAGCAATCCTGAAACCCTAAAACATCAAATGAAGAGATAAAGAACTCAGCCAAGCACCAAATGGAGTTAGAACACTGAGAGAGAAAGGAGAGCGAGGAGAGATTCATGCAGAGGTCCCCTATGAGCTAATGCAGCGTGGATCCACCATCTTGGACTCCTATCTTAAGACCAGCAAATAGGGGGTACGAGAAAGCAGCTTCACAGAGCTTCCAGCAGGAGACAAAACAACCGGTAATTTGCAATATACGCTTTGCCGCCCCCCACCCTTCTTCACCCCACTCGGCCTCCTCTGCTTTCCACGGCCACAGTCTCTTGGCCGGCTCTCTGAGTGCCATTTGTTGACTGTTGGTGTTGCTTTTTCCTGCTTCTTTTGATTTCTCCCTTACCTCTCACCACCTCCTCCTCCCTTCGCTCAAATGCCTGGCTCCATGAGCCATCTTTGCTTCTTCCTTAGGGGCTGCGGAGCTCCATTCGAGTGTGGAACTACTTCCTGGTCTGGGCTGCCATGTTGGTGGGATCCCAGGGCTTTTGTTTGTTTGTTTGTTTTGAAATGTTTGTTTGTGGCTGTGCTGCAGGGCTTGGGACCTACCCCTCAGCTTGCGCAGATGTGCGGAGGAATCCCTGAGGGCTTTTGTTTTTCCATGGTTTTTTTTTCCTGTATTTTTGGGGGTTTTTCTTGTTCTTTTTTTCTAAATTTGTTTTTTTCCCCTTTCTATCTTCATTACACAGTTTCTCCTCTCTATACCTTCCTTCTCTTCCTGTTCCCTGAATACCTGATGCTGAATAACTCTAAGCCTTCTAGTCAGGCTGTACTGCAACACCTGAGAACAACCTCCCCAGACCTTGTAGCCGCACCAGTGGGATACCTGGAAGCTTTGTTGTTTTTTTTCCTTTCTAATTTTTATTTATTCATTCTTTTCTTTTCTTTTTCTTCTTCTTCCCCTTTTTGTTTTTCTCCATTTCATAGTCTCCCATCTCGGCACTCCAACGGCAAGCTACCCTAGCACTCTTTTTTGTTTGTTTGTATGTTTCTGGCTCCTGTTCCTCTCTCCTCTCTCCCATATCCATCTTAGCTCCACACATAACAATCTCCCCCCTCCATCCTGCCTACCTGCACAGTGCACTTAACATCACACCACCAAGCAGCACAGGCATGGCCTACTGGAACCTGCCCTGCACTGATTAATGACCCACCTTACTGGCTGTAGTAAATGCCCAAAACAACTCATCCCAGTAACTCCTCTTCAGCTAGACCTGCCCTGCTGTACCATATCTGAGTGACTGACACTGCCAATTGGAGAAGGAGGTGAAAAGTATTGTGCCCAAAGATGAGCAAACAACAAAGAACACACAGCCTGC
>NW_004444006.1:2401238-2483341 GCF_000243295.1 Trichechus manatus latirostris | reverse complement strand
TCACTGAAATGTGCATGTAGAAATTTTTGAAATGGTGTATCTTTGGCTCTGTGTATTTTCACCAAAAAAAAAAAAGGTCGAGAAGGGAGAGGGTTGACATGTCGTGGGGTTGTTAACCAATGTCATAAAACAATATGTTTACTACTGTTTCATGAGAAACTGTTTGTTCTGTAAACCTTCACCTGAAGTACGATAAAAAAAAAATCAAACAATACAGGAGTGTATGAAGTAAAAAGTGAGGCACAACTTCCATCCCTTCCATCCTACTCAGGGGGATCTACTTTTAACATTCTGAGGTATATTCTATCATAACTTTTTCTATACACATATAAACATATTCCCATATGCACATACAAATATAGCAATTTTCTTTGTACAAAAATCAGACTATGCTAAACCTATTGATTTGAAATGTGCTTTTTCCACTCATTTTCTATCATAGCTTTTTCTATACACATATAAACATATGCACGTATGCACATACAAATGTAGCAATTTTCTTTGTACAAAAATCAGACTATACCAAACCTATTGATTTGAAATTTGCTTTTTCCACTCATTCTATCATAGCTTTTTCTATACACATAAACATATGCACATAAAATGTAGCAATTTTCTTCATACAAAACACAGACTATACTAAACCTTTTGATTTGAAATTTGCTTTTTCCACTCAATAATATAGCATGTCAATATTTTCATGTTTGCCTGATTTAATGGTTGCATAGTGTTCTATAGTATGAGCATACCATAATTTATTTAACACTTTCCCCAGGCAATGGTGTGTAAAAATCATAAGTTTGGGCAAAAAAAGTAAATAAAAACAATTCATCATTCAGATTTATCATTTAACTTTGAAATTATTTTGTAATAAATCAATAGTATTATGATATCTTTAAAAAAAAGTTATATGTAGTTCTAAGTCATAATAAATGTCTTTAAAATTATATTCATTTGTCTAACAGTAAAATTGGGGATGCCTATTCATTTGTACTATATAATAGATATTGATTGAGCACTTGTTTGGGGCCAGGCACTGGGCTAGGCACATGGGGAGGGGGACAAGGAGGTGTGAATTCAGGGATGAATAAAACTTCTGTCACTTTCTTGAAGGAGTTTACGTTCTAGTTACTGGAAGACAAATATAGGCTCTAGCATTCAAAACACAATTTTGATGGTTTAAAAATTGTCAAAATGGGCTCTCTGAACTAAGTAACCTGAATGCAGCCTTGCTAACAAGCCATTTAAATCAAATCCATTCTTAGGATCTGATTTTAGTGTTGGAGTCACTACACCATGAATCTATTCAGTGAGCATCCTGCACTTTCCATGTAGCAAAGAGACCAAATTACTCCCTATGCCCTGTATTCTAATATACAAATAAGTATTCAATATACATTGCTAACTTATGCTATCTACATAGCAACATTACCTACATAACTTGAAGCTGAGACTATACGCACCAAATCCACAGCTAGGTAAAAAGCAAAGTATATAGGAGACAGTAATGCTGCATATACTACCCACCCCTTGAAACATAAATACCCATTTACAGTTTATATGAATAACTTCCTCTGTCCAATTCCCTCTACCTTCTACTCACTCCCTCAAATTTCAGTACTATATTGGACGGCATGTACCTAAACTGACTATCTGAGGGGAAGGATCTTACTCTGTCCATCACAAAGTTAGGCACTCAGAAAATGGCAGGCAAATAAATTACCATCATGTCTCTCTTACGATCACAAGAGAACATTCTTTACCTCAAAGTTTGTTCTGAGTAGACAAAAGTGAAAAAAATTCAGGTAAGGGCAGGGGTAGAGAGTGGCTAAGAAAAACCTGTGGTGCCAGTTGCAGCCAGTTAATTTCACATTAAAAAATAGTATTTGAACTGATGTTCCAAGGGCAAACAGGTATCCCTTATTATAGGTAAACTAAGCAAAGAACCAGAAGAAACCAAAGATTGCCTTTCTAATCAGAATAAAAACTAATTGCTACAAAGTGCCTGGAAGAGCTACAATGGCATTAAGTGGTGCTTAGTTAATTGCAGATTTTCAGCACTTTTTGGACTGCTGCCCCAAAGGTCCACTGCTTTCCACCATCTCAATCTTTCCTCACCTTCACATGGGGAAGTGCCAGGCACTAAAATATTTTCTTTTTTTCTTTTTTTATTGTGCTTTAGATGAAAGTTTACAGAGCAAATTAGTTTCTCATTAAACAATTAATACACATATTGTTTTGGACATTGGTTGCTAATACAACATGTCAACACTCTCCCCTTCTAGACCCTGGGTTCCCCATTAGTAGCCTTCTCGTCCTTGCCCCTGGACTGATGTGCCCATTTAGTCTAGTTTTGTTTTATGGGCCTGTCTATGGGCCCTCTGTTGTAATCCTTATCAGAGCAGTCAGTGGTGGTAGCCGGGCACCATCTAGCTGTGCCGGAATTAGTCTGGTGGAGGCTGTGGTAGTTGTAGTCCATTAGTCCTTTGGAATAATCTTTCCCTCGTGTCTTTGGTTTTCTTCATTCTCCCTGCTCCAGACTGGGTGAGACCAGAGGAGTACCTTAGATGGCTGCTCACAAGCTTTTAAGACCCCAGACGCTACTCACCAAAGTAGGATGTAGAACATTTTCTTTATAAACTATATTATGCCAATTGAGTTAGATGTCCCCCAAGACCGTGGTCCCCAGCCTCAGCCCAGTATTTTGATTCCTCAGGGAGTCTGGATGTGTCTATAAAGCTTCCATAACCTTGCCTTGGTCAAGTTGTGCTGACTTCCCCAGTATTGTGTACTGTCTTACCCTTCACCAAAGTTACCAGTTATCTATTGTCTAGTTAGTGTTTTTCCATCCCCACCGCTCCCCTCCCTCATAGCAATAAAAAAAGTGTGTAAACTTTTTCATGAGTTTTTATAATAGTGATCTCATACAATATTTGCCCTTTTGTGATTGGCTTATTTCACTCAGCATAATGTCCTCCAGATTCATCCATGTTGTGAGATATTTAGAAGATTCATCAGTTCTTTATTGTTGCATAGTATTCCATTGTGTGTGTGTGTATGGTAGTTAACCCATTCATCTGTTGATGGGCACTTAGGTTGTTTCCATCTTTTTGCTATTGTGAATAATGCTGAATGAACATGGGTGTGCATATGTTTATTCATGTGAAGGCTGTTATTTCCCTAGGATATATTCCTAGGAGAGCATTGCTAGATCTTACAGTATTTCTACTTCTAGCTTTTTAAGTAAGCACCATATCGTTTTCCAAAATGATTGTATTATTTTACATTTCCACCAGCAGTGCATAAGAGTTCCAATCTCTCCACAGCCTCTCCAACATTTCTTACTTTTATTTTAGTATTTATTTTCTGTTTTTTTTTTATTAGTGCCAGTAATGTCAGGGTGAGAAGGTATCTCATTGTAGTTTTGATTTGCATTTCTCTAATGGCTAGTGATCACCAGCATTTCCTCATGTGTCTGTTAGCCCCCTGAATACCTTCTTTGGTAAAGTGTCTATTCATATCTTCTGCCTATTTTTTAATTGGATTATATGTCTTTTTGTTGTAGAGGTGTTGGATTTTCGTATAGATTTTAGAGAATGGACATTTGTCTGATTTGTAATAGCCAAATTTTTCCCCCAAGTGTTTAATCTTTAGAAGATCCCAGTTATCTAGCTTATCTTCTGGTGTTTGTATAGTGTTAGTTATGGTTTGTATTCTATATATGCCATGTATTAGGGCCTCTAGCATTGACCATATTTTTTCTTCCATGATCTTTATAGTTTTTAGTTTTATATTTAGGTCTTTGATCCATTTAGAATTAGTTCTTGTGTATAGTGTGAGGTATGGGTCCTGTTTCATTTTTTTTACAGATGGACATCCCGTGTTGCCAGAACCATTTGTTGGAAAGACTGCCTTTTGCCAAATTTAATGGACTTTGGGCCATTGTCATGATAAGGTGACAGTAAATGGATGGATTTACATCTGAGTTCTCAATTCTGTGGTTAATGTGTCTGTCGTTGTACCAGTACCAGGCTGTTTTGACTACAGTAGCTGTATAGTAGGTTCTGAGGTCACGAAGTGCGAGGCCTCCTATTTTATTCTTCTTCAATAGTGCTTTACTTATCCCTTCTTCCCTTTCCATATAAAGTTAATGGTTAGTTTTTCCATCTCATTAAAGAACGCGGTTGGTATTTGAATCGGGGTTGCATTGTATTTCTATATTGCTTTGGGTAGAATTGACATTTTGACAATGTTGAGTCTACCTATAGATAAGCACAGTATGTTTTTCCATTTATGTAGATCTCTTTTGGTTTCTTGCAGTAGTGTTTTGTAGTTTTCTTTATAGGTCTTTTAAATTTATTTAAAATTTATTCCTAAGTATTTTATTTTGTTAGGGGCTATTATAAGTTGTATTGCTTTCTTGATATCCTTTTCGTCATTTTCTTTATTGGTGTATAGGAATCCAACTGATTTTTCTGTGTTTATCTTGTATCTTGATACTCTGCGGAATCTTTCTATTAGTTTCAGTAGTGTTCTTATGGAGTTTTAAGTTCTCTACATAAATGGTATCATATCATCTGCAAATAAGGACAGTTTTACTTCTTTCTTACCAATTTGGATGCCCGTTATTTCTTTTTTCTTGCCTTATTGATCTCGCTAGGACTTCCAGCACAGCAGTAAATAGGAGTGCTGATAAAGGGAATTCTTGTCTTGTTCCTGTTCTCAGGGGGAATGTCTTCAGCCTGTCTCTCCATTAGGAATGATGTTGGCTGTTGATTTTGTATAAATGCCCTTTTTATGTTGAGGAATTTCCCTTCTATATATATTTTATTGAGAGTTTTTATCAGGAATGGGTGTTGGACATTGTTGAATGCCTTTTCTGCTTCGATTGTGATGATCATGTGATTCTTTTGTTTTATTTATGTGGTGGATTACGTTGATTGATTTTCTAATGCTGAACCATCCTTGCGTACCTAGCATGAAACCCATTTGGTCAGTGTGCATTTTTTTTCCCATTATGCTAGAATTGGCTAGAATTTTGTTGAGAATTTTTGCATCTATATTGGTGAGAGATATTGGTCTGTAATTTAATTTTCTTTTTGTGATTTCTTTGCCTAGTTTTGGTATCAGGGTTATGCTGGCTTCAGAGAATGAATTTGAAGTATCCCTTCCTTTTCTACTTTCTGAAATAGTTTGAGTAGTACTTGTGTGAGCTCTTCTCTGAAGGTTTGGTAGAATTCTCCAGTGAAGTGACCTGGGCCAGGGCTTTTTTCTGTTGGAGTTTTTTATTGCCTTTTCAATCTCTTCTCATATTATGCGTCTGTTCAGATTTTCTACCTCAGTTTGTGTTAGTTTAGGATGGTAGTGTGTTTCTTGAAATTTGTGCATTTCCTATAGGTTTTCAAATTTGCTGGAGTATAGTTTTTCGTAGTACAGTGTTATCATCCTTTTTATTTCAGTTGAGTCTGTCATAATGTCCCCTGTTTCATTTCTTATTTAGGTTATTTGCTTCCTCTCCTGTTTTTCTTTTGTCAGTCTGGCCAGTGGTTTGTCGATGTTGGATGTTGTTGATCCTTTCAAAGAAACAACTTATGGTTTTGTTGATACTTTCTGTTGTTTTTCTCTTCTCTATTTCATTAATTTCTGCTCTGATCTTTATTATTTCCTTTCTTCTGATGGTTGTGGACTTATTTTGCTGCTCTCTTTCTGTTTGTTCAAGTTGTATAGCTAATGTTTTGCTTTTGTCCCTTTCTCCTTTTTTGATGTGTTCATCTATTGCTATAAATTGACCTTTGAGCACCCCTTTTGCTGTGTCCCAAAACGTGTCGGTATGATGTGTTTTCATTCTCATTTGAGTCTAGTAATTTTTGATTCCATCTTTGATTTCTTCTATTGTCCAGTGGTTTTTAACCAAGGTGTTTTTCAGTTTTTATGTATTTGATTTTTTTTCCTTGCCCTTTAATTAATTTCTACTTTTATGGCATTGTGATCAGAAAAGTTGCTTTGTATTACCTCAATGTTTTAGATTTTATTGATGGTTCCTTTGTGGCCTAAGATGTAGTCTATTCTGGAGAACGTTCCACATGTGTTGAAAAGAATGTGTACTTTTCTGCTGCTGGGTGAAGTGTTCTATATATGTCTATGAGGTCAAGTTGGTTGATTGTGGCCTTTAGAGCTTCTGTATCTTTGTTGAGTTTCTTTCTAGATGTTCTGTCCTTTACCAAGAGTGGTGTATTGAAGTCTCCTACTATTATTGTGGAACTGTCCATTTCTCTTTTCAGTGCTGTTAGAGTTTTTTATGTATTTTGGAGCCCTGTCATTGGGTGCATAGATATTTATTATGGTTAGGTCCTCATGGTGGATTGTCACTTTAATCATTATATAATGTTCTTCTTTGTCTTTTATGGTGGATTTTGTTTTAAAGTCTATTTTATCTGGATTAGTATTGCCACTTCTGCTCCTTTCTTGTTGCTGTTTGCTTCATATATATTTTTTCCATCCTTGGATTTTTAATATACTTATCTTTATTTCTAGGGTGTGTCTCTTGTAGACAGCATATTGATGGGTCCTTTTTTCATCCATTCTGTCACTCTCTGTCTTTTTATGGGTGCCTTTAAGCCATGTATGTTCAGTTTGATTATTGATAGGTGTGAGTTTATTGCTGTCATTTTGTAGTGCTTTGTATGTGTGTGTGTGTGTGTGTGTGTGTGTGTGTGTGTGTGTGATCTCGGCATTTTCTTTGTTCTTCTTACTCTCCTGTGCTGAATTTCTTTTGTTTTGTTTTTTTCATTTCTTTTGTTTTTTGTAGATTTTATGTTTACTGAGATTTTATGTTTTTCTTAATTTTGATTAGAAGGTATGTTAACTTTCTTGGTGATTACTTTGAAATTTATCTTCCTAAGTTTAAACTAGTCTTTCATTAGTTGATATCACCTTGACTTCTCCATTTGAAAATTCTATACTTACACCATTAATTCCCTTTTTTATTGTTCTGATTTAGTCATCATTTACAGATTGACCTCTTTGGTTCCGTGTTGTAAATCTCTTAGTTTTGTTTTATCCTTGACAGTTCATATCCTAGGTTGTTACCTGGATGGTGCTGTCCTGTGTCCTAGATTTGGGTTGTTGTGTAATATTGTTAGTTCTCTAACTGAAAGACTCCCTTTAATAATTCTTGTAAGTTTGGTTTGGTTTTATATATTCCCTTAATTTCTGTTCATCTGGAAATGTCCTAATTTTGCCATCATATTTGAGTGAGTGTTTTGCAGAATATATTATTCTTGGTTGGCAGTTTTTTTCTTTCAGGTTTTTATATGTCATCCATTGCCTTCTTGCCTTCATGGTTTCTGACAAGTAATCAGAGCTTAGTCTTATTGTTTCCCCTTTGTATGTAACTTTTTGTTTTTTTGCAAGCTATTCTCAGGATTCTTCGTCTTTGGTTTTATTGAGTGTGATTATGATATGTCTTGGTGATTTTCTTTTGGGATCTATTCTATATGGGATTTGCTGAGCTTCTTGGATGGTTGGCTTGTTGTCTTTCATGATATTAGGGAAGTTTTCTCTCAGCAAATTTTCAATGATCCTGTCTCTGTTTTCCGTTTTCTCCCCTGTTCTGGAACTCCAATCACAAGCAAATTTTTGCTTTTGATTTTATCCCACATCATTCTCAAGGTTTCTTCATTTTGTTCATTCTTTTCTCTGATTTTTCCTCAAAGTGGTATCCAAGGATTTGTCTTCAGTTTCGCTGATCTTGTCTTCCATTGTTTCAAGTTTGCCCCCAAAACCTTCTATTGCACTGTCCATTTCTGAAATCTTGTTTATGTTTTGGATTTCTAACTGCTGTTTTTCTATGATTTCTAGTTGTTTATTTTGACATTTTTTCCTCTTTTATTTTCCTGAATCTTCCATTGCTTTGTCTGTTTTCCCTGATTTTGTCTGTATTTTCAATGATTTTATCTATTTTTTCCATATTTTTGCCTGCGCTTTCCTTCATCTCTTTTCTAATATCTTGAGAGTCCTCAATATTAAAGTTTTGAATTCCCTATCAGGTAGTTCCAGTGCCTTTTCTTCTACCAGAACATCATCTGGTCTTTTATTTTGGTCTCTTTCTGGAGCCATCCTGTCATGTTTTTTTTTCATATGCTTTGTTATTTTTTGTTGTCTCCAGGACATTCAGGAATTATTTTCTTCATTTACTGATTGTAGCTTTGTTTGTTGTCCTGGTTTTTGTTTTATTTGGCTATGTCTGAGCTGGCGGGCTGTGTATTCTTTGCTGTTTGCTCTTCTATGAGCAAGATACTTGTCACCACCTTATCCAGCTTTGGTGCAGCAGGGCAAGTCTAGTGAGACGAAGGGGTGGGGATGAGTAATGCAGTGTGATTAATTAGTTTTTTGTGTGGCATTTCTAGGTATGGTCTTGAAACTGCTACCCTGGTGATTGTGTGATACGGTAATTGTGATCTACCAAAGAGATTGGTCAGTTTTGCCTTAAAAGAGAGCCAATTCCAGAGCAGAGAGGAGAGGATCCAACCACCAAAGAAGGGACCCAGGAGAGACCCAGCAGCAGGAGACAATGTGGTAGGCTTCCCGGTCCACAGAGAGAGAAAGCTAAGTGCCTTTAGGCAGAGGCCTAGGGCCAGGGAGAGGCACGCCTGTGAGCACAGCTGGGAAGAAGCTACCCTGATAGAACTGTATCCTGAGTGTTCTTGAACCTGAATTGTAACTGTTACTTCCTTAATACTTCATATAATTGTGAGTATGGTCTTTGAGTTCTGTGTGGCCATTGCAATGAATTATTGAACCCAGCAGAGAAGTAAAGAGTGCTCTGAGAGGGACAATTAGTATCAGAGTTGGTAAAATTGCCAAGAGAGGAGGTGTGTCTGACCTCCGCCTCATAGGAATCAGCCTTAGGCTGTTGATCATGATTCTCGTTTTCCCTTGTGAAGTTGCAGGAGGTCAGACACTGCCACCATGCCATTTTTACACGTAGTTTGAGGCACTAACTGGGTCTGATGGGGCGTGTCCGAGGGGCAGTGCAGGGTGGGCTCTGTGGGTCTGGAGAGCCGAGCCAGTGCTGTTCAGGGTTGCAGCGCTTGGTGTGGATAGGCAGGATGGAAGGGAGAGGATGTGATGTGAAGAGCTAGGTGAGTGAAAGAAGCGAGAGGAACAGAATCAAAAAAATGAAGGAAAAAAAAAGTAAATAAAATGCAGCGAGGTAGGATTCAGTGAGTTGGGGCCTTTCCAGAAGGGGTAGGGGCAGGGCACAGGGCTAGGTGGGCAGGAGAAAGGATAGGAAGGAAGGGAGAGAGAGAGAAGAAATAAAACAACAAATAAACAAATAGTGCTGAGGGAGCCTGCTGGTGGGGGTGGCATGGACCTGGGAGGCCATGTGCCAGTGGCTTTCTAGCTGAGTGGTGTGGCACAGCCCATCAAGAAGGGGCAGAGATGGCCCCCAGGGCTAGCTGGGCAGGAGAAAGGAAAGGAAGGAAGAGAGAGAGAAAAAAAAAACCAAAAAACAGTAACAAAAATAAATGGTGCTGAAGGAGTCAGCCCATGGCATGGAGTGGTGTCTCTCCAGTTGAGCAACCCTGGCCCACTGGAAAGCGGTGGAGGCCTTGTACAGCGAAGAAAGTTGGGGGCTGGGAAAGGGTGTATCCCTAGTTACCGGGTGCTCTGTCTCCTGTTGAGAGCTTCGTGAAGTTGCCTTCCTGTACTCCCTGTCTGCATTCCTTGGTGGCTGTAGTCCAAGATGGCAAATCTGTGCCACATTAGCTGGTAGGGGACATCCACTTCATAGCTCTCCTCGTTCTCTGTTCTCTGTCAGTTTCTTATTCCATTTGGTGCTTGATCAAAGTCTTTATACCTTCATTTGACACTTAGGGCTCCAGGATTGAGATTTGTATCTGTTTTACTTAGTTTTTCTGGTCCTTGCTTCAGAGTAGCAGCATCGTGCTTCTATCTATGGTGCCATGTTGGCTCCTGGCACTAAAATTCTCTCACATCCATTAGCTCCTTCAGTGCTCAGCAGAACCCAGAAGAGTAATTATGATCATTATCCCCGTTTGAAAGATGAATAACCTGAGGCTTGCAGAGGGGAAATGACTTTTCCAGGGCCACAAACTGTGTTTAAATTGGTAGTACAACCAGCCAGGACTCTAAAATCTTGTACAAGTGTTCTGCCTCTACAACAGGCTTCCTTTCACGAGAAGTGTAGTTGGTCTATTGAGATGCTTTTAATACAAAAGTAATCCATTTCCAATTTTATAATGGCAATTAGGTAATTCTATTTTTCCTTTTCCAACAAGCCCTGTGAAATGCATCTATCTTAAAAGCAAAGGATACCTACAACTTCTATGCCACAGCTAGCAAAAAGCTCTGTATAGGAAGGATGTGACACCCACTCTCCTGGAAAATAGTTACCAGGGCAGTGAGCAGATACTCCATAGGCCAATCTGAGCCAAGAGTTCTGCATTTGGCACCAGACAACTATCTGGAAAGGCTGTGTTTTAGCTTGTGAAGGGGTCAAATGATAGAAACTACAAGGGATAGCACCCAGACTGTGGTGATAATTTCTGATGATCAGTGTTATAAGTGCGCTTTTAATACAAGAAATACAATTTTTAACTTAGCTATACTCCCAGAGAGTGAAAAGAGGGCAAATGGAGATACTAACCAGGGTAATGGGACCTTAGGGAATGCTCAAGAGCGGACGTGAGCAAACTATGGGCCACATGCCAAATCCAGCCCATTGCCTTTTTTGGTAAAGCTTTATTGGAATACAGTCACACCCATTCCTTTACATATTGCCTACGGTTGCTTTTGCACTGTAACAGCAGAATTAAGTAGCTTTGACAGAGACTGTATGGCCCACAAAATCACAAGTATTTACTATCTGGACCATTACAGAAAAAGATTGCCGTACTCAAGAGAGGTGCCAGAAGCTCAATTAAATGCCTTTTGAACAAGTTTCTACACTGAGTCAACCACTTCCCAGCTATGTAATTTGGGGCAAGTCACCTCTGTAAACTGTTTCTTTCCCTGTAAAATAGGCATTATGTATGCTGTAAGGCACAGTAAAAACCTAGGTAATCTTTCAGTTCACAGAACAGCGCTTGGCATATGCTACTTATTCAGAGAGAGACAGAGAGAATGACATCTGCTCCCCTTAAAGGTGTCTTTCTTTTTCAGTGAAAATCAGGGGCCACTTTATTGCTTGAACCGCCTGAGAAAACATCCCAATGTGGCTTTTCAAGTGCATAGTTCTGCAGCCATGATGTAATCTGTTTCCCTAGAGAAATGGCATGTAATATGTTGTTGTTGTTGTTGGTTGCCGTTGAGTTGGCTTAGACTCATGATGCCCCATGTACAGCAGAACAGAACAAAATATTGCCTGGTCCTGCATCATCTTCACAATTGTTCGTATGCTCGAGTCCATTGTTGCAGCTACTGTGTATTTTCAGTACCTTCCAGCCTTCCAACCTAAGGGGCTCATCTTCCTGCAGTATACTGGTCAATGTTCTGTTATGATACATAGAGTTTTCATTGGCTAATTTTTGGCAGTAGATTGTCAGACTTTTCCTTCTGGTCTATCTTAATCTGGAAGCTCTATTGAACTCTGTCCACCACAGGTGACCCTGCTGGTATTTGAAATATTGGTGGCATAGCTTCCAACATCATAGCAACATGTAAGCTACCACAATAAGACAAATGGACAGACTAGCGGTGGATGTAATATGTGGTGCTCACTAATCTAAGTCTGCTTAAAATGAGTGTGCGAAGATCATGTGGCATGATAATCCAATTATCCAACTATTTTTTTACAGGGTTGTATGGGAGAACTGAATATACAAAGTTTGAAAACTGAGGAAGACAGAATTTTTCTCAAAGCAAACATTATGCTTAAGTGTACTTTTTGTTTAATTATATGTTGAGGCCAAGGTAGATTTTTAAAACTGTTTTAAAACTCAGATATTTGAAATAATCCAAAATGGAAATTTTAAATTTCAACCGCTTTCTGTAAAGCAGATTTTAAATGATTTTTAACTATGTATATGTATTAGTTTAATTTAAAAATAATAATTAATTGAATTATCTGGAAAGAGAGACAAGGAAAAGAAATGGGGTCACCAAGCAAAGCCTCTTTTTGATAGGAAAGAGACCATCATGGGGATTCATAAGTTTGTAAGTTTCAATGCTGGAAAATTCTTTGAAGATCGCTTAATTCAGTCTATCAAAGTAGTGTTAAATGACTTGGTGGTTAGTGGTAGAGTTGAGACGAGAGACCATGTTTTCTGGATTCCGCTATACCAGGGTTTCTTAATCTTGATACTATTGACATTTTGGGCCAAATAATTTGTTGTGGGAGTTGTCCTGTGCATTGTAGGATGTTTAGCAGCATCCTGGCCTCTACTCACTAGATGCCAGTAGGACCTCTGCGCCTCCAAGTCATGACAATCAAAAATAGCTCCCAACATAGTCAAATGTTCCAGAGAAGGAGGGGCAAAATTGACTCCAGTTGAGAACCACCGTGCTACACTGTGCTAGTAGAGACTTAATAGTGTTTTATTCTCCTTATGTATGTTTTGATTCAGATAGAGAAGTAAGAGACATTTTAAAAAATCAGGATACACAGAGCAAAACAGGGAAAAGGGTGAATGTTCTTCAGATGCCTAAGATTAGCAAACTACAAGAGAATATAAGATTTTATCAACAGTAATTAATAAACAAAGACTTTTACCACTTGAATTTAGATGAATAGACAGAACAGTCACCTTTCTGAAATCCATGGCTAAATAAGAACTTTTCTAGTCTCAAGGAAAGGCTCAGCATGCGTTGAGGAATTTTCCTCTTTGTTTTTAAACCTAACTTTGTACAGTATTTATAGATAATATAATCCCATAATCTTTCTAAAAAAGTTTTAAAACTAGGCCACAATAAGACATGATTTCTTTTTCCCAAACTCATTTTATTTCCAAATTTGTCAATATTTACTTTGAAGGTTTTCTAAACCTTTAATTACTAAAAAAGAGTTAGGTGCAACACAGCACCCATCAACAAGGCTCCCTTAGTAGTCTCTTGAGTGCTCAAGCTAAGAGAGAACTTTTCAAGTAGTCTGTTTGCTCAAAATGTTTTAAGAGAGACAGGTTCCAACACTGGTGAGATCCACTTTAATTTAACAGATATTCTAGCTTAAATCAAAGCTGCAAGTTCTGCAGATCTGATATGGTAATTGTCTCCTTTGGAGTTTATTACATTCTATATTGAAAAAATATTTAGGAATTGAAAAGGGAAGGAAGTTTTTAATTTCCTGTTTATTAGTATTTAGGAAAAGGAAGCTGAAGACTTAGTTGGCCCCATAAGGCAGTATTTTAAGTTTTTCACATTGAACAGGGTGAAAATTTATGTAGTGATTTTTTGTTGTAGTCGTTTTTTAAAAAAATCACTACCACTGTAAGGTTGTTTTTGTTTGTTTGGTTTGTTAATGTTAATCTACAGAAGTTTGCCTTGTTAAAACATGTGTTTGTTATCCAAGATAGAAAAAAAAATTCATTTTCATGAAATAAAAACATTTATAAAGGTCTGCTTGTTTGGGAGGCTGTTGTTTACCTCATATATTATGGCACAAACAGCTTCAAGTATCCATAATTTGCCTATTACATTGGAAATGGTTCTCTTTCCAAAGCTTAACAAAGATCTAAAATAAACAAATCATCCCTCATTTCTGTCTCATTAAACGCTTTTGATGCCTGGAGTTAAGTGAAAAGACAAAGTCACTTTTCTGAGAATTTAATCTGAAAAAATTAGTTAGCCACTGCCTTAAATTTAGTATGTGTTTTCTAAAAATGAAAATCACAGCTATCTATTCGTTCAATGTTATATAAAACATTAGTTCACTTTTTGGGGAAAAATATTTATTACTGAGGACATCTATGTGATATTTGCCATTGTTTTATGAAATGATTTAACTTTCTGCTGCTTGCCTGACAAAATAGTCTGGATCTTTAACAAAACTCAGATTATTAAGAAATCACTTAGAGACAATTTATTACTGGCACCAATTATGGCAGACCCAAAGTCTTCAGTATAAGAAGTTCAGAAATTCAGGTAAGGGAAAGATTCCAGAGAAGCTAAAGCTAAAGGGCTATTTCAGAAAAGATGATTTGAGCTTCAATGAAAAAGTAAAGTTTCCCAAATGAAATCAAATGGGAGGGGGGCTGACTAAGGGAATTTAAGACACCGCCTTTTAATAACTAAAATGAGGAGTAAAAAATAGTGTTAACAGTCATGAAACATTGGAACTGTGGTTTCTAAATTGGCTAGGAATGGGTTGAAGTAGACAGGGTTAGAATAGTATTATCAAAGTAAAAAAAGTAAAATAATTATATTGTAGACCTTTTGGGTAGTTTATATTCTTTTGCCTTGGTTCTGCTTTATTTTTTAATTATTATTTTTAAATAGAAATGCTAGAGTGGCACTTCCTTTGGCTTTCTCAGTTTTCCAGTTTTAAAACCTATTTGCACTGTTATACTATCAAAACAAGAGACATCAAAAATCAGTTGCTGGCAATCCTCTATAAATTCTAGGATTATGGATTTGTTTGTTTGTTTTAATAAAATAGAGATATTCTTAGAAAGGGAGTAATACTTTAAATGTACATAAACCAAACCATATTTTAAATGTATTCAAAGAGCTTCCTATTTAAAAGGGACCTTATTCAAAATCTTTTAAGGAAGTGAAAATGAGGATAATCCTTTGTGTAAATCTGGATTTTCTTATGTTGTGTTTGCTTAGCACGTGAAACATCTATAGATTTTACACTCTTACCTATCATTTAGCTCAGGTCTCTGCCAGTTCCAACCTGCAACCTCCACAAGCGTTGACAGACATGGATGCTTACATCCCCACATAAACTTTAAGTGATTTATTTCAATGAACAGCCAAACCACAAGGTCTTTACTGATAAACCTATTGTCAGTCATACAAAACAGTAAGGTTTCTAGTGGGCTACTATATCAGCAAATCTTCATTCTTGAATACATTATCTCAGTTCCAGATTTAGATAAAATGTTGTCTTTTAAATTCAGCATGCATCTCTAGCTTGATTATGCCTCTTCCTGCATCCTCTACTCCACTTCTGTAAAGGGAATCACTCATAAGTGATAAAATAGTGCCACCGATGTTTCCTCTAGAGAGCTTTTCTGTGGTCATGTTTACAGTATTTTTTTTTTTTTAATTTAGGTGGATAAATTATTTTACAAGTGGTGTCAGCAGTGAGAACAATGAAGGTGATGATAAAAACTCAGAGGGGAAAAGTGGTGAGTGGCACTGCAACAATATTGTCCTTCTAGCCTGGGATTCTCATCTCATGGTTCCTCCCTAAGCATCCCACCAAGCCCCTTGGAAGGCTTTATGTTTAGTCAATCAATTCTAAGAGATGATTTTCCTTTCACTTATTAGAAATGTATCTTTGAAAGCTTGTCTCTTCAGAGAGCACTGTTGGGCCTTACTTGCAGAGGGGGCACAGTGCTTACTTACCAAGGGACACAGCCAAACCCATCTTAAGGATCCAGTTTTCATCTGCCCTGGGGGCCACAGAAGGAAACCAATCCAGCTGTACTTGAAGTCCAAGGGTGGTACTTCATTCAAAAAAAAATTCAGAAGTCAAAATATCCAGTGCATTTTTCATACTCTCACATGTGATAATCCTGCTACCTCTAAACTCATTTTTCTTTCTTTGTGTTTTCTTTCACTTTCCTTTTTCTCTCTCAGTTGTACAAAGACATATATTCTTACCCTACTCACTCCCACCTAGCCATCCAGCAAAATTTACCACCTACCCATTCCATACTTATTAGTGTCAACTGTGACAAGCCTACAGGTCACTTTTCCAGGTCCAGGGCTGTGGTCCCAAATTGTTTTTAGTGACATGCTTACTTCTTGCCCACAGCTTTGACCTTTTCCCGCCTTAGGGTAATTTCCTTCAGGCACAGGACCCATGCAGATACTACATGGCTGGTTTAAAGTTTAATCTGATACCTGGAAGAAATTCCCTATATAAAATACGGAAGTGGAAGGAGAATCCTGGGACAAGTGTGATGTTGCAGAAGCAGCAAATCAAAGGTCACAGTGACCCTCACAGGCTTATTGTTACCTCAAGCAAAATTAGGATTCAGAACCCAGCCAATTTCCTGTCAATTGCATTTTACTATTTAGTTGAACAATGATCAGACACCAGCACTTAATGGAAGAGCACTATCTCCGATTATACTTTAAGAGATATTATCAAGAGTGATGAGTTCCAGATTTCTATTCTGTTTTAAAGATGATTTTCCTACTTGGGAAGGATGGGGAAAAGTATAATTTACAAACTCCTAAACTGTAAAAGACCTTAAGAAGTCATTCTGCCATCTCTCTATCGAGAGTCACATCTAAATCATCTATGCTGTATAAAAGGCAAGAAAATGGAAGTGTTTGGAGAATAAAGAGTAAAGAGAAAATAATAATAGCCTTTCAGATCAAAATATCATTTTACCATTTACAAAATGCTTCCCCATTCTTTATCTGATTTAATTCTCTCTCTGGTAAGGTAGCTATTATCATCAACCCCTGTGAGGTAGTAATTATTCTCATCATTTACATTTTACAGATGAAGAAACTTAGGCTTAAACAGGTTAAATCACATGCCTGAAATCACACAGACATTAAACAGTGGAGCTGGGCCTTGAACCCAGATCTTCAGATGAAAGAGCCCAAGCAATTACTATTACAACAAAGAACTATTTTTTGCCAGTGATTTTTGTGAAAGGAGCCCTAGTGGTACAGTGGTTAAAGTGCTCAGCTGCTAACTGAAAGGTCAGTAGTTCGAACCCACCAGCCGCTCTGAGGGAGAGAGATGTGTCAGTCTGCTTCCGTAAAGAATTCAGTCTTAGAAACCCTATGGGGCACTTCTACTTTGTCCCATAGGGTCAATATGAGTTGGAATCCACTTGACAGCAACAGGTTTGGGGTTTAATTTACGTGACAGTTCAAGGCTTTCACTCTAAATTTTAAGTTCTTTCTGCTTAACCCTGAAAGAAAGAGGTCTTCACCTCCCTTATCCAGCCTAGTCCTTGAGTTTCCACATTATTTTATGGCCTAAACCAAACAACTGGTTCATATCTCACTGAGGGAGCAATGATGTGGCTCTTGCTGACCATCAAACACCTAGAAAGACGGGGGAAACAAAATAAGAAGAAAAGAGAAAAGAATAAGGATTTGGGTAGTGTGGACACTGTGGCATCAAAAAGCTCAAAAATGAACTCCAGAGGTTAAAAAAAAAAAAAAGAGCCTCCTTCAGGCCCCAAGCTTCTCTTTTAAAAATACCAAACTTCAAATGAAGGTAGTAATCCAGACGTGTCCTAAGTACCTTTATTGGATTCTCAAATAGCCACTCAGCCAGGATCAGGAGCCACCATGCATGCTTAAGGATTCAACTCCACCTCCGAGATGCTTGGCTCCACCCCTAGGTTGTGTAAGCAAGGGAGGAAAAAGAGGAGAAATGGGCTGCTTGTATCCCACCCACTTGGACACCAAAAATAGAGCCGCCGTGTCCAATGTTAGGTCTCTCTGCCTTGATAACAGTCCTATAATTCTCTTTTTAGCAAGGTGCAAGCAGTGGTCTATGGAAGGCAGATGGGGAAGGCTCAACCTTGTCAGGCTGAGTCTGCCTTCAAAATGGGTATCAATGACACACTTTCCCCTTTAGAATCCCTAAGAGAAGTAGCAGTGAATACAAGAGGAGGACTCCATTGGCTGTCAGGACAAAAGCCAAGGTGGTCTAGTCTCATCCGAATACCAATTAGAAGGCCTGGGAGAGAAGAGTTAATTTTAACAAATACTCTTTGCAAGGCTTTGAGATAAAGTTTGCTCAGGGGGATATGGAAATGAACAAGGTAATCTACAAATAGGGGGTCAACTGCTTACAACTGTGACAGGAGGAAAGATACTAACAATGGAGTTCTTAAATACCGATTAACTTACAGTTAAATTTTTTGTTTTGTTTTGTTTTTACAGGTTGTGGAATTTTTTTGAATTGTACTTTAGCTGAAGGTTTACAGAACTAATAGTTTCTCATTAAACAGTCAGTACACATATTGTTTTATGACATTGGTTAACAACCCCTTGACATGTCTACACTATCCCTTCTCAACTTTGGGTTCCCTATTAACCAGCTTTCCTGTCCCTTCCTGCCTTCTAGTCCTTGTCCCTGGACTGTTGTGCTCTATGTCTCATTTTGTTTATGGGGCTGTCTAATCTTTGGCTGAACGGTGAACCTAGGGAGTGACTTCATTACTGAGCAAAAAGGGGTGGAATTTTTTTTATTGTACTTTAGATAAAGGTTTACAGAACAAAACAGCATCTCATTAAACAGTTAGTACATATATTGTTTTACGACATTGGTTAACAACCTCATGACATGTCTACACTGTCCCTTCTCAACTTTGGGTTCCCTATTACTAGCTTTCCTGTCCCCTATTGCCTTCTAGTCCTTGTCCCTGGACTGTTGTGCCCCGTTAGTCTCATTTTGTTTATGGGGCTGTCTAATCTTTGGCTGAACGGTGAACCTCAGGAGTGACTTCATTACTGAACTCAAAGGATGTCCAGGGGCCATACCCTCGGGGTTTCTCCAGTCTCTGTCAGGCCAGTAAGTCTGGTCTGTTTTTGTGAGTTAGAATTTTGTTCTACATTTTTCTCCAGCTCTGTCCGGGACCCTCTGTTGTGACCCCTGTCACAGCAGTCGGTGGTGGTAGCCAGGCACCATCTAGTTGTACTGGACTCAGTCTGGTGAACGCCGTGGTAGTTGTGGTCCATTAATCTGACGACTCTTATTTCTCTAGGGTACATTCCTAGCAGTGGGATTTGCTGGATCATATGGTATTTTTATTTCAAGCTTTCTAAGAATGTGCAATATCGTTTTGAAAAATGGTTGTACCATTTTGCATTCCTACCAGCAATGCATAAGTGTTCCAGTCTCCCTGCAGCCTTCCAACATGTGTTATTTTCTGTTTTTTGATTCATGCCAGTGATGCCCAGGTGAGATGGTATCTCATTGTGGTTTTGATTTGTATTTCTCTAATGGCTAGTGATCGCGAGAATTTCCTCATGTGTCTGTTAGCCACTTGAATGTCTTCTTTGGTGAAGTGTCTGTTCATTTCCTTTACCCATGTTTTAATTGGATTATTTGTCTTTTTGTTGTACAGGTACTGGATTTTCCTGTAGATTTTAGAGATAAGACCCTTGTCGGATGTGTAATAGCCAAAAATTTGTTCCCAGTCTGTACGTTCTCTTTTCTGGGGAAGTCTTTAGAGAAGCATAAGTGTTTAATTTTTAGAAGATCCCAGTTATCTAGCTTATCTTCTGGAGTTTGTATGTTATTAGTTACGGTTTGTATCCTGTTAATGCTGTGTATTATGGTCTCCAGCATTGATCTTATTTTTTCTTCTATGATCTTTACAGTTTTGAGTTTTATATTTAGGTCTTTGATCCATTTTGAATTAGTATTTGTGTATGGTGTGAGGTATGGGTCCTATTTCATTTTTTTGCAGATGAATATCCAATTTTATCAGCACCATTTGTTAAAAAGACTGTCTTTTCCCCATTTGAGGGACTTTGGGCCCTTGTCTAAGATCATGTGGCGGTAGATGGCTGGATTTACATCTAGGTTCTCAATTCTGTTCCATTGGTCAATGTACCTGTCATTGTACCAGTACTATGCTGTTTTGTCTACCATAGCTGTATAGTAGGTTTTGAGGTCAGATAATGCAAGTCCTTCTACTTTATTCTAGTTCAATAATGCTTTACTTATCCGGAGACTTTTCCTTTTCCATATGAAGTTAATGATTGTTTTTTCCATTTCTTTAAACAATGTTGTTAGTATTTGGATCGGGATTGCATTATATTTGTAGATTGCTTTGGGTAGAATTTACATTTTCACAATGTTGAGTCTACCTATGAGCACAGTATGTTTTTCCACTTATATAGACTTCTTTTGGTTTCTTGCAGTAGTGTTTTGTAGTTTTCTTTGTGTAGGTCTCTTATATCCCTGGTTAGATTTATTCCTAAGTATTTTTTTAAGGGCTATTATAAATAGTATTGTTTTCCTGATTTCTTTTTCATTATTCTCTTTGTTGGTGTATAGGAATCCAACAGATTTTTGTATGTTTATCTTGTATCCTGCTACTCTGCTGAATCTGTCTATTAGTTCCAGTAGTTTTCTCATGGAGTCTTTTGAGTTATCTATACATAGTATCATATCATCTGCAAATACAGACAGTTTTATTTCTTCATTACCAATTTGGATGCCCTTCATTTCTTTTTCTTGCCTTATTGCTCTAGTGAGGACTTCCAGCACAATGTTAAATAGGACTGGTGATAAAGGACATCCTTGTCTTCTTTCTGTTCTCAAGGGGAATGTTTTCAGCTTCTCTCCATTAAGAATGATGTTGGCTGTTGGTTTTGTATAGATGCCCCTTATTATGCTGAGGAATTTCCCTTCTACACCTATTTTATTGAGAGTTTTTATCAGGAATAGGTGTTGGACACTGTCGTATGCTTTTTCTTCATTGATTGAGATGATCCAGTGATTTTTTTCTATTATTTTATTTATGTGGTGGATTACGTTCACTGATTTTCTAATGTTGAACCATTCTTGTGTACCTAGCATGAATCCTACTTGGTCGTGGTGTATTAATTTTTTGATATGATGCTAAATTCTATTGGCTAGAATTTTTTTGAGAATTTTTGCATCTATATTCATGAGAGATATTGGTCTGTAATTTTCTTTTTTTGTGGTGTCTTTGCCTGATTTTGGTATCAGGGTTATGCTGGCTGCATAGAATGAATTTGGAAGTATTCTTTCCTTTTCTATGTTCTGAAATAATTTGAGTATTACTGGTGTAAGCTCTTCTTTGAATGTTTGGTAAAATTCTCCAGTGAAACCATCTTGGTCAGGGCTTTTTTACATTGGGATTTTTTTTTATTACCTTTTCAATCTCTTCTCTTGTTATGGGTATGTTCAGATTTTCAACACCAATTTGTGATAATTTGGGTAAGTAGTGTGTTTCTAGAAATTTGTCCATTTCCTCTAGATTTTCAAATTTGTTGGAGTATAGTTTTTCATAATACTATGTTATGATCCTTTTTATTTCAGTTGAGTCTGTTGTAATGTCCCCCATTTCGTTTTTATTTGGGTTATTTGTGTCCTCTCCTATTTTTCTTTTGTCAGTTTGGCTAGTGGTTTGTTGATTTTGTTGATCCTTTCAAAGAACCAACTTTTGGTTTTGTTGATTCTTTCTATTGTTTTTCTATTCTCTATTTCATTTATTTCTGCTCCAATCTTTATTATTTCCTTTCTCTGGTGGCTATGGGCTTATTTTGCTGTTCTCTTTTTATTTGTTCAAGTTATGTAGCTAATGTTTTGATTTTGTCCCTTTCTTCTTTTTTGATGTGTGCATCTATTGCTATAAATTGTCCTCTGAGGACTGCCTTTGCTGTGTCCCAAAGGTTTTGGTATGATGTGTTTTCATTCTCATTTGATTCTAGGAATTTTCTGATTTCATCTTTGATTTCTTCTATTACCCAGTGGTTTTTAAGAAGGGTGTTATTTAATTTCTATGTACTTGATTTTTTTCCCTTGCTCTTTTTGTTGTTAATTTCTACTTTGATCGCATTGTGATCAGAGAAGATGCTTTGTATTAGCTCAATGTTTTGGATTTTGTTGAAAGTTACTTTGTGGCCTAAGATGTGGTCTATTCTGGAGAATGTTCCATGTGTGTTGGAAAAGAATGTGTACTTTGCAGCTGTTGGATGGAGTGTTCTATATACATCTATGAGTTCAAGTTGGATGATTGTGGCCATTTAGATCTTCTGTATCATTGCTGAGTCTCTTTCTAGATAGTCTGTCCTTTACTGAGAGTGGTGTGTTAAAGTCTCCTAGTATAATAACGGAACTGTCAATTTCTTTTTTCAGTGCTGTTAAAAGTTTTTTTATGTATTTTGGAGCCCTATCATTGGGTGAGTAGGTATTTAGTATGGGGGTATCTTCATGCTGGATCTTCCCTTTAATCATGATATAGTGCCCTTCTTTGTTTTTTATGGTGAATTTTGTTTTAAAGTCTATTTTATCTGAGACTAGTATTGCCACTGCAGCTCTTTTTTAGTAGCTGTTTGCTTGATATATTTTTTTCCATCCTTTGATTTTTAATAAATTTATGCCTTTGTTTCTAAGGTTTGTCTCTTGTAGACAGCATATTGATGGATCCTGTGTTTTTATCCATTCTGTCACTCTCTGTCTCTTTATGGGTGCATTTAGACCATTTACATTCAGTGTAATTATTGATAGGTGTGAGTTTATCGCTGTCATTTTGTAGTGCTTTTTATTGTGGTGTTGATGTTTTCTTTGTTCCTCTTACTCTCCTGTGCTGAATTCCTTTTGTTTGTGGATTTTTTTTTCATTTGTTTTGTTTTCGTAGATTTTGATTTTACTGAGACTTTGTTTTTCTTCTTTATTTTGATGAGCAAGTTTGTTAACTTTCTTTGTAGTTACCTTGAAATTTACCCGTATCTTCCTAAGTTTGAAAGAGTCTATTATTACTTGGTATCGCCTTGCCTTCCTCTCCACTGGAAAATTCTATACCTACACCATTTATTCCCTTTTATTTTTCTGATGTTGTTGTCATTTACAGATTAACCTCTCTGGTTCCCTGTTGTTAATCTTTTGGTTTAGAATAGTCCTTAAGAGTTCATTTCCTAGGTTTTTATCTGGCTGGTGTGATCTTGTTTTGTAGATTCAGGCTATCATCTGATGTTGTTTGTTCTCAAACTGAAGGACACCCTTTAATAATTCTTGTAAGTTTGGTTTGGATTTTACATAGTCCCTTACTTTCTGGTTATCTGGAAATGTCCTAATTTCACCATCATATTTGAATGAGAGTTTTGCAGGATATATTATTCTTGGTTGGTAATTTTTTCTTTCAAGATTTTTTATATGTCATACCATTGTCTTCTTGCCTGCATGGTTTGTGCCGAGTAATTAGAGCTTAGTCTTATTGTTTCCCTTCTGTATGCTACTTTTTATTTTTCTCAAGCTGCTCTCAGGATTCTTTGTTTGTCCTTCATTTTAGCGAGTGTGATTATGATATGCCTTGGTGATTTTCTTTTGAGTCCTATCCTATATGGGGTTCGTTGAGCTTCTTGGATGGTCAGCTTTTCATCTTTCATGATATTAGGGAAGTTTTCTGTCAGCAATTCTTCAATGATCTTCTCTGTGTTTTCTGTTTTCTCCCCCATGTTCTGCAACTCTGATCACTCGCGGATTTTTGCTTTTGATTGTATCCCACATAATTTTCAGGGTTTCTTCATTTTTCTTTGTTCTTTTTTCCTGAGTTTTCCTCAATGTTGTATCCAAATGTTTGTCTTCAATTTCACTGATTCTGTCTTACATTGTTTCAAACCTGCTTCTTAGCCCTTCTATGATACCGTCCATTTCTGAAATCTTGTTCCTTATCTTTTGGATTTCTAGTTGTTGTTTTTGTATGATTTCTAGTTGTGAATTTATTTTGGCATTTTGTTCCTGTATTATTTTCCTGAACACTTCCATGTTTTGTCGGTATTTTCCAAGAATTTTTCTGCCTTTTCCATGAATTTGGTCTATTTTCCTCACTTTTGTCTGCTTTTTGATTCTACTCTTTGATAGCTCTGAATATTAGCGATTCGAATTCCTTATCAGGTAGATCTAGTGCCTTTTCTTCTACTGGAAAGTAACCTGGTGTTTTATTTTGGACTCCTACTGGAACCATCCTGTCCTGTTTGTTTTATATGTTTTGATATTGTCTGCTGTCTTCGGGACATTCAGTAGTTATTTTCCTTGTTTATTGATTGTAAATTTGTTTCGTCCTGCTTTTTTGTTTTATTTGGTTATGTCTGAGCAGGCGGGCTGTGAGTTCTTTGTTGTTGCTCATTTGTGGACACGATATTTTTCACCTCCTTGTCCAATAGGCAGGGCCAGTAGCTCAGCTGTGGTGCATCAGGACAGGTCCAGCTCAATCGGCATTGCTGGGATGTGTTGTTCGTGGCATGTACTGTGGCCCATAAGGTGAGCTGAGTGTCAGTGCAGGGCAGGTTCCAGTAGGCTGTGCCTGTGCTGCTCGGGAGTGCAATGTTCACTACAAGGTGCAGATAGGCAGGAGTGAGGGGAAGGGGAGGCTGTGGTGTGTGGAGCTGGGCTGGGTATGGAAAAGAAGAGACAGAAACAGGAGCAAAAAAAAGTGCTGAGGAAGCTTGCCATTGCAGTGGAGAGACAAGAAAGCAAGAAAAGAAAAACAAAAAGAAAAAATAAAGATAAAAAATAAAATAAAAATAAATAAATAGATTTAAAAAAAGTTTCCCCAGAGATCCCATCAGTGCAGCTGTGCAGACCAGGTAAGTGGTGCCCGAGATGTGCAGTACTGCCCACCTAGAAGGGGTGGAGATGATACAGAGCACCAGGTATTCAGGAAACATGAAAAGAAAGTAAGTAGAAAGAGACAAGAAACCAAGAAATAAAGAAAAAGAAAAAGAAAAAAACAAACAGAAAAGAAACAAACAAACAAAAAAAACCAGAGCCCCCAGGGATCCCATCAGTTTGGCTGCATGGACCTGGGAAGCAGTTCCCCAGCTGAGAGGTGCTTCACTGCCTGTCAAAAAGAAGCAAAGATGACACACGGAGTCAGGTGTTTGACAGAAAGGAAGGGGAGGAGGTGAGAGGCAGGGAAGGAACCAGAAGAGGCCAAAAAAAGCAACACCAGCATCAAAGAAATGGCAGTGAAGAAGCCAACTCGTGTGGGCGAGGCAAATCCACAAAGTACGGAACTGGTATCTCCTGTGCCATGGTTGAGGCCAGCTGGGAAGCGGCAGATGGGCCAGCCAGGAAGCAGTGAATTGGCCCTCTGGGATGCTGGGAATTGGCCAGCCAAGAAGCAGTGAATTTGTCTGCCTGGAAGTGGGGAATTGGCCCAGCAGGAAGCAGTGAGTTGGCCTTCCAGGAAGCCACGGAAGGGGTGAAGGTCAAGCAGGGGGAGGCAGGGTAGGGGGTGGGAAAGCCTGTCTCGCTGGTTATCAGGTGCTCTGTCTCCTGCTGGGAACTCTGTGAATCTGCTTTCCCATACTCCTTGTCCGCTGATCTCTGATAGGAGTCCAAGATGATGGTTCTGTTCTGCGCTAGCTGATAGGGGACCTCTGCTCTTAACTCTCCTTGCTCTCTTTTCTCTGTCAGCTTCTTATTCCATTCAGTGCTTAGTTGAGTTCTTTATCTCTTCATTGGACGCTTAGGGTTCCAAGACTGACATTTGTCTTTGTTTTACTTAGTTTTTGGGTCTTTGCTGTCAGCCATGTTGGCAGTTAAATATTTTTTGAGGGCTTACTATATGTGCCTGCCAAGCACTGAAGACAGAGAAGTGAGCAAGATAGATACGGTCCTTGTCTTCATGAAGTTTAGCGGAATAAGAAAGACAGATTTGAACAAGTAGTTACAAGTGTGTTGAGTGCTACTAAAGGGAAAGAAGCCCAGGGCACTGTATAGTTTCACTTTTAAAACTTTCCTTGCTGAAAACCAAAGATTTAATGGTGAGGGACGAAAGGTGGGTAGAATAGAGATTTCCATGAAATGACAAGCTCTCCATCCCTTGGCTTACCTCTACCTGAGAACATACTGGGAAGGGGGAAAAACAAGAAAGATGGAAGAAGAACACAAAGGGAGAAAGGAAGTGGAAGATAAAAACCTATTGTGAGGCCATGCCTATTTGGTCAATGTCCTGGGGCACCATTGTGGCATTAGCTTGGCACTATCTAATTCTGCTTTTTGAAAGAGGCAAATTTGTCTGAGCTGGTTATTCAGGTGAAATTTGAAGAGCCAAGGGCACTTTCACAAAGGGTATGTGGGGAAACTGCCAGCTAACATTCCCTCCCTCTTGCTCTTCCAATAAAAACAGGCTTGATGATCCCAGGCTGAGCGTGACTAATTGTGAAGTGTTGGGAGGCAGCTGCTGTGCTGGCCTGTGTTGCCTCAGCACTTGTCATGTTGCCTTGCAAAGTGTTTGAGGATACCTTGAGAACAGAAGGCACCACCAGTCATTGTGATTCTAGTCTATACAAAGCCCACTGAATTCAAAGACCCTCCCTCCCTTTGATCAAACAGTGTGGGGTCAAGGGCAAGTTGGGAAATCTGTTCCCTGCACAAGTCTGAGCCTGGTCTTTTCACCCTTGAGATGGATTTGGATACAAGAGGCAGTGCAATGCATGACGCATATGTGGACTCCAAGACCTGGAGTGCACCTTTATATGGAGCATGTGCAAAAAGCAATTGAGAATTCTGGCCAGCAGATTGAGTAACATCCTCTGGTGTTCCACAGAACATCCTGTACCTGCCCACTTAGGTACCCCCCCAGAATTGGGGGTGCAGTGGAACACAAGGGGACTTGTAACAAAGAAAAATAGATAATTAATTCTTACAGAATCTGTGTGCTTCAGCATGGAGTGGTAGCAGACTTCTAAATGCATGCCTGTCAGTAACTAGCGGTTGTGGGAAGGTGGACTAAAAGTGAGGTAATATTTATTGAGTGGCTTCTATTGCCTGGTACTGGATCTTATTTTTATTCTCATAACAATCAGGTGAGATTTTTTTTTAAATTCCACTTCAAAGGAAAAGAAAAGTGAAGCTCAGAGAAGCTAAGTAATTTACGCAGAATCACAGTGCGAGTGACTATAACTAAATCTGACCAGTTTCAAAATCCATTCTTTTTTCCATTATACCAGGCGGCCGTCCCAGAAGCATTCTAGTAAAATTCCCGAGTATGCCAAATGTAGTGGTCATGCTCAAAGAGTGTACATAGATCGGAAAATATTCAGTGACCCAGAAATATTTTCAGAGATTCTTTCTAAAATGTCCATCCATGTAGATACAGTAATGAATAAAATCTATACTAGAACCATCTACTACCAAGCAGTGTGTTTTCCAAACAGGCATCTTAGCTTTGAAGGAAACTACTCAAACTTTATGGTTGTTTGCACTTGTCCTACCTTGCCTTCCCCCTGGGAAGCATATGGTTAGCCAGATAAATGAAATCAACATTACTGAATACTTATCCAGCATACATCATGACTAGCTTATTGCAAGGATATACACATTTAGGCAAACATCACACATGGTACCCTATTCCTCACCTGATTTTACTGCCTCCTGACTGACCCAGTGTGGTCCAAATAAACAGAGCAATGGATTAGAAGCTAAGGAAGACCTGGGTTAAACTCCTGCCTCCCCCCTGCTAACTTCCTAGCCGTATCATCTTAAACAAGCAACTTCACCTGAGCCTCAGTTTCCTCAGCTAGAAAATGAGAATACCTATTTCATAGGGTTGTTATGAGTATTAAATGGTATAATGAAGAAGGAAGGATCTTATAAATGACAAAGACCTACAGAAAAATGCAGGAGTGCTAGTTTTCACACCAGAAAAGCAAAGGAAATTAACAAATAAACTGAAGTTGATAGTGTTGAATCTCCACCCTTTTAATATGGCAAAAATAAAACAACAACACAATAAAAACCTGTTGCCATCAAGTCGATTCCAACTCACAGCAACCCTATAGGGAAGCCTTAAAGGGAAGCAGTACAATGGGGATCAACTCTATGACAACTGAGTCTGGAGCACAATTTACTGTGTTTAGGGTCAATCTTACACTGAAATCCACATACAAGAATTATGTACCTCCATAATACCTCAATAACAAATGGTCTCTGCATATACCTATCAACCATCTAAACTCATCCCCTAAAATTAAGAGTTTTCATTTGGATCTACTTTTCAGAGGGAAAACTGGGAGCCTAGAAGGGTGAAGGTCATTCATTAATTCACTCATTTAATCTTCAAACATTTACAGAGTGCCTACTAAATGCCAGAGGCAGGAGACCCAGAAGTGTAAAAGGCAATTTCTTTCCTCATAGAGGTTTAACAGACAAGTAAATTGGTGGTTTGAACCCATCAGCAGCTCCACAGGAGAAAACACCTGGAAATCTGCTTCCGTAAAGATTAAAGATAAGAAAACTCTATGGGGCAGTTCTACTCTCACATGAGGTCACTATGAGTCAGAATCGACTTGATGGCTCCCAACTACAATAACAACTTACAAGAGAAGGTGTGATAAAAGAGGTATGGACAAAGTTGGTATAGATAAGGAAGGTGATATCTGAACTGAGATTTTGCCAGGTGAGAAAGGGGAAAGAGCATTCTAGTCAGAGAGAAAAGAACATGCAAAGCCACAGAGAAGTGAACGAAAATACTAAGGAGTTCTGTGTGACTGAAGCATAAGGTGTATTTATGAGGTTTTGCGTGTGTGTGTGCGTGTGTGTCTGTGTGTGTGTGCTGTGTTTTTGGGAAGGGGAGAGAAAGTGGCAGGAAATGAAATGCTCTTAGATGGAGCTGGAAGAGACCATTATCTCCAGCCATGATTTGAGGGATACGTGGAAGATTCTCCTCCCCCAAAATATCTACCCACACACATTTGCTAATTCTTAAAATTCTATCCTTAGTAATTCACGTTTTCGGTCTTGAAGGCTTTCTCACTTACAAGTACACTTTGAAGAAGCCACAGTAGGAATAGTGGATAGTCAACTGAAAGCAAAGAGGACTTGCAAGAAAGGGACAAAGGAAAGCGTCTAAAGATCTGATGGGAACGAGTGCAGATGTCAAAGATACCCTTCACTAACTTTCTCTGTTTTTCATAGAAGACAAGTCCTGATGGAGAATGATAGAGTGTCTGTTGTCATCAATATAGTACAGTTGTTAAGAGATTGGAAGACCTAGGTTGGAGTCTCAGCTCCACTTACCATGACCTTGAACAGTTACATAAGTTCTCTTAAAACTCAGTTTCTTCATCTGAAAAACGGAAATAATAATAGTTCCCACCTCAAAAGGCTGTCTTGAAGATTAACTGAGATAATGCAATAAAGTGCTTAACAAAAGGCCCGAAATAGAATAGGTACTCAATAAATACTATCTCTTATCAGTAGTTATTAAGAGAATCAGAACTAATGGACTTGAGATTGCCAAATGCCTTTGTGACCCAATAAACCACAATGATTCCTCCTTTTGAAGATCAAGAAGTAATAAATGAATTAAAGCAGCCCTGGTGGCACAGTGGTTAAGAGCTCAGCTGCTAACAAAAAGGTCAGCAGTTTGAATCCACCAACCGCTCCTTGGAAACCCTATGGGGCAGTTCTACTCTGTCCCATAGGGTTGCTATGAGTTAGAACCAACTCAATGGTAATGGTTGTTTTTTTTTTTTTAGTAGCACACTTAGGAATCTCTGGGTGGTACAAATGGCTAAGTGCTCGACTACTAGCTGAAAGGTGGTTCCAACCTACCCAGAGGCACCTTGGCAGACAGGCCTGGAGATCTGCTTCCGAAAGGTCACAGCCTTGAAAACTGTATGGAGCAGTTCCACTCTGCACACATGGAGTCACCATGAGTCAGAATCAACTCAACAAAAACTAACAACAAGAAGTAATACCCTTAAAAGGGCACTCATGGTTACATGGTAGAATTCTCACCTTCCAAGCGGGAGACCCAGGTTAGATTCCTGGCCAGTGCACCTCAAGTGTAGCACCACCTGTCTGTCAGTGGAGGCTTGCGTGTTGCTATGATGCTGAACAGGTTTCAGAGGAGCTTCCAGACTAAGACAGACTAGGAAGAAAGGCCTGATTATCTACTTCTGAAGATCAGTCAATGAAAACCCTATTGATCACAATGGTGCAATCCCTTTGTGCATGAGGTTGCTGTGACTCAGGGGCCCACTTGATGAAAGCTAACAGCAGCAACAGTAGTACCCATAAGCACTGGTAGCACATTGCATTCAAAGGGCTAAAGTATATCTCCAATTGCAGCTCTTCTTCTCCTGCTTTGGCGTCTTCATCTAAACTGTCCCCCTCATAGTACATTTTCCTATGGTCTCAAACTCTTTCAGTGCTTTAAAAGTCAGGTCTAAGTTGAATATGGTGGGAGGAGACTGACTGAATATCTGAAGGCCTATTACGGGAGAGATGGAACAGAGGTGTTCTGAGGGCTCAGCAGACAATCAAGGAGGCCAATTTCAGCTCATCATAGGAAAGTACTCGCTAACAGGCAGAGCTCTCCAAGGATGAAATGAACTGCATCAGCAGGCAAGTATCGTTCATTCACTCAGTCACTCAGCAAATGCTTACTGAGCATCCACCATATGTCAGCACTTTGCTAGGCCCTGGAGATACATAGTTGACGAGAAGAGGCATAGTACCTGTCTCATGGGGCTTACAACTTAACAGAGAAGAGACAAGCAAGTTATCACTGAATTAACCTATGATAAATATTACATAGGAGTCCCTAGGTGGCACAAAGAGTTAAGTGCTTGACTACTAGCCGGGAGGTTTGCAGTTTGAACTCACCGAGAAGGACCTCGGAAGACAGGCCTGGTGATTTGCTTCCGAAAGGTCACAACCTTGAAAACCCTGTGGAGGTGTTCTGCTCTGCACACATGGGATAACTATGAGTCAGAATTGACTTGACAGCAACTAACAGCATATACTACCAAGAATCCAAGGCTCTGGGCCAACTGTCAGGGGATGCCACACTAGAGGGCGGACCAGAGATGATTTCCAAGGTCTCTTCCAAATCAAATATCCTTTGCCTCTTCCATTCCACAACTCTTCAGTGAACTCAGAATCACCTGCAGTTTCCACCTCCCTCCAAAGTGAAACCAAATATGTTCTAATAATTCATGTGCATTGGGGACAAATGCTACTGACCCATCAACAACCGTGTTGTGAGATAATCACTGCCTATGGGCTGCCTCCATCTATTACAAACTCTCCCCCATCTCCAAACACTTGGGACCAGTACTGGTACGTGATTTCTAAGGCTCCTTGCTGATAGCAGGAGTAGACTGTGGTCATGGAGCAAAAGGGGAGTGACATGACTCAGACAGGACTCAAAGTCTTGAATGACCCTGGCCTCATTAACCATTGTACTGCAGCCCCAGTGCTAAGCAACCTCAGATTCTCACTCCAGGGGTCTGCCTTTACATGGGCAATTGTGGACTCAGTAAATTGAGTTATAGTAATGTTCATCATGGATTGCCAAGTGATTGATAGAGCTGAGGTAACTGATAATGTTTATAAAGGCAACCAAATGACTAGTTTTTGTCATGCCATGATCCACTTCATTGTTTCACTCCAAAGAAACTCAATCCGCATCGCTTATTGTTGCTGTTAATACTGCTGATACTGAATGATAAAGAATTTTAAGGCACTTGATATGGACAGTTATTTTGCTGTCAACTCTTGTATTTTTCACAGGTGAGACAATTTCTCACACAGAAGTGCCCCCAGCGAGGCTATCATGAGTTCATGCCCTCCAAAGTCTGCTGAAAACTAAAAAATACTTCTGATCACAGTCTAACACAGAGAGAAGTACAGCCACAAGAGAAGGAACTTCTCTACCCCGAAAAGAATTAGCTAAGCCAGGCCTTGCAAACAGAGAAGCCTGGGAGAGTTGGAAAATAAGAATATGTCTTTTTGTGTGTTACATTTTCCCCAGCCTCAGTGGGGGTTCAGTGGTAGAATTCTCACCTTCCATATGGGTGTCCTGGGTTTGATTGCAGGCTAATGCACCACGAGTGCAGTCACCACTTGTCTGTCAGTGGAGACTTCCATGTTGTTATGATGCTGAACATGTTTCAGTGGAACTTCAGACTAAGACAGTCTAGGAAGAAAGACCTGGTGATCTACTTCGGAAAATTAGTCAATGTAAACCCTATGAATCACAAAGATCCAATGCCGTTGTGCATAAGATCGGCATGAGTCACGGCCAACTTGGCAGCAGCTAATAACAACAACTCTACTTCCTACTTCCTGAGAAAAGGCTATGACTGGTTCCCAAGTTATCCATCTGGCAGTAGAAGAGCAGAGCAAATAATTTTCTTAGATGTAAACATATACTGAATAACTGGCCCCATAAACAATCTTATTTAAAAACAATCCTTACCCAAGTTCCTATAAATGGCAGTGCCTGCAGTCCTATGAAGATCTGTCTGACTCTCACTTTCAATAGAGTCAACATTCAGGAGTTTCTTCAATATCAAGAGTCCACCTACTTTTCTTTGACCTTATCTCCAGAAGTCCTTACTCAGAATCTCCTCTGGACCCTATCTGATTCACTTTCCTCTGCAAAACCTGTTTTGCCTCTGGACCTTCTCTTACACCTCTTACCTTAAAATCCAAACCCATCCATCAAGATCTAGCTCAGGCCCTCCCTTGTCTGTGAACTATCAGCTTGGTAAACGGAGAGCGTTGGAAAAGAAGGGGTTTCTGATTGGGGAGGGGGCCTGAATGGTGGATATAGATACTATGTATTCTTCCTTAAGATCTCCCATAAGTAGCATATACTAGAGAGTTAATGAACACCCAGCAAATAATTAATGGAGTGATTGGATAAGAGAGTTGACTCTTTTTCTATTTGTTTTATCTGTTAATTCATTTCTTCTTGATCCTAAAGACAAACTAATCTTTGTGCCTTCATTTGATACACTAATAGGCAAAAACTATCATTGGTCTGTGGGCATGTCATAAACATTAAGACAAAACTAACTCTAGAAAAATTCCACCAGGATTGCCAACAGGTCATGTATGCATTCCTGAATTCCACCTGCCAGATGCAGGATGCAGTTATGAACGATGTACTCTTCTCCAGTCTCCTTGGTAGCGGGGAATAATAAACCACAAATGACTGCATTCTGACACACTACTTGAGCCCTAATTGTTTTCTTTGTGGTTTTACAATACATCTGGTGTGTACCATGTTTATGCTCAAAGTTCATAAAGACTTGAATTTGAGTAGGTATCTATTTAAAGGAGAACCGTGGTGGTTAGCAGAGCAACCACCAGCAATCAGCCTGCGAAACTAACCTCTTGACTTGCAGTGGAGTTCTACCTCCCAAAACCCTCCATCAGCACAAACACAGACTTCTTCAGTCAGCAAGCAATAGATGAAGCACCCACACAGTCTTGCAGCCCCATGGCAATGATAACAGTCCTACAAATATCAAAGAGCTCTTGTAGCTAGTACCATTTTCATTCTATGACTCCTGACCTTTGCAACAAAGCTGGAGATTACTACCTTATAGAAAAACACCACTTGAGGAGCTCAGCAGTGATGGATTCCCTGGGAATTTTTACATAAATCAAACTGAAATGGAACATTTAAGCAGGATGTGGTTCTTCTGGTGGTATCTGCAATAGAAGAAATTCAATCCAATAACTGGTTCTATTGCAGAAACAAGTCATTCTTTTACTCTTTAAATAGGGACAGAGATTCCACAGTACAAGCACTGTGTAGTACAAGTCACCCTTGTAGCAGAGACATTCTTTATATGCAGAGAGGTATATCAAAGGTTATGTACAAAGGTATTCACAATGATCAGGACCATCTCTTTTCCTTTACTCATGCATAGCACTACTGTTTGCAACGACTAAAGATGAAGCTGCCACTTCTTTCCTTGTGAAAAACATTTTCCAAGTTCTAGTTGCTTTCACATTTTTGCAATTTGTTTTCTAAATTCCCTCCATGTGAAAAGGCTTCTCTTTCTACACATCTTAGAATATTCAAATCATACCTACCCTTCAAGGCCAAGCTTAAACGTGCCTTAGGGAAGTATTGCAGGGAATGGGGATTGGACAAGTTAAACCACAGGTTTTCAATTATAGCTGTATATCAAAATCATTCAGTAAATTTTAAAAATACAGATTCCTGGCCTTCATTCCAGACTGAATGAATCAGAATTTCCGGGGACAGGAAATGGTATAATTATTTTTGATTCCCTAGGAGATTTTGAAACTCAGTTATGGCTGAGAATCAGCACCTTCAGTTTTGTGTAATAAACCACAAAGTAGTTAGAAAGAACCAAAGTGTCAGTTCCCTCAGGAGGTCCTGGGCATGAACAATGGCTGAAATAGATGAGATCAAAGTCATTCTGTTTACTAACAGTTGAGTCCACAAGCTTCCCTTTGCCAATGCAGATACATATAATCAAGCACACTTTCCCTATGGAGAAAATATCACCTGATCTTCCTGGTAAACAACAGAGAAGTTCCCATCCCAGGGCCCTGGAGATGTCAAGTCTCCTGATACAAAGATACAAAGATAACGTTAGAGACAAAAGAGTGTTAAGTGTTGCTGCTCTGCTCATCAGACAAAAAAGGCAGGGACAAGGATGAGAAAACTTAGTCCTCAGACGGGTAGTATAGTATACCTTTCTTATTTTCATAGGCAAGAAATAGAGTTTGCAACATAATAGTCAGAATAAAAAAAGAGACATATGTGTAAATGTGCATACTTGTATCATCAGCTTTGCAAAATAGATGTGATCTTAAAAAGTTGTAAGGAAAGTAAATTTTAACAGAATCCAATCTTGCCACTGACTTAAATGACAAAATTGGAAATGTATTGCCATGTTGAGGGGAGGATTTTCAAACAAATGAGATCAGGATTTGAGGTAACAAAGGCGTTTAAGATGTGCAGTCCAAACCCCAAGGGAAGCCAGGTACTAGTACTCTAGTGCTCCTACAGTAGCTGGGAACTGTGCCCATTACATTATTCCTTCAGGGAGTCTAATAAAATTGTACTATCACTTTAACAAACTATCTCTATGATCTCTATTGCACAGGGTAAAAGCACAGAAAACTTTTTAGAGGCTGCTTTTTTTTCCTCACTCCCCCAGCTCCCCAACTCCCTAATCTAAGCATAGCTACTTAATGACTATGTAAACTAACCTCGATGATATCAGTTTCCTCACTTATAAAATGGGGATAATATCAATTATTAAAGATTGACTGGGAGGATTAATGCAAAATGTCTAGCAGAGTGGTTGGCATATAGTAGATGCTCAAGAAATATAACTGGTATCATTATTAATATTTGTTATTTTAAATGAATAATAACAACAACAATACTGTCCCTACAAGGGCTAAGACTAAAGTCTGAAGCCAAAGCCAGTGCCCAGGCTGAGATCTACATGTTGGAGACAAGACAATATGATATCTCAAGAACCTGAAAAAGCATTACTTCATAAGTTTGAGCAGCATATAAAAATTTGTATTCATGACTTTATAAATATTGAATGGTTAGTTTTTCTATACTGAAATTCCTTACAATGAATGATGCCTCTTAAAATCTCCCACTCTATAAGAGGTACCTGAAAACTTCTCAGAGGCAATTTGGCTCATTATCCATGATAAACTCTAGAAATGTAATTTAATTAAAGGTTTATTTTTTGTAATATTAATCCCTCAACTATGTGAAAAAGAGAAAGAGAGATTTTGATCAATTGACTGGTGCTAATATTCAGTAGATGCCTGCTATGTGCCAGGTACCTTGCTAGACACTGGAACTACAATAGTTCATGTGATGAACAAAATAACACTGTGCACTATATCATTATGAGAAAACTGGTGGCAGAGAGAAATGAAATGACTTGTCCAAAACATCCAGTAAGTTGATTTCACACTGTGTGCTAGGTTGAACAATGACCACCCCCATCCCCCAAATTCATGTCCACCCAGGACCTCATAATGTGACCTTATTGGAAAATAATGTTTTTTGCAGATGTAATTAGCTAAGATGCGGTTATAATGGATTTGGCTGGGCCCTAAATCCAATGACTGGTGTCCTTATAAGAAGGCCATGTAAAGACACAGGCACACAGGGAGAACACCATGTGATGGCAGAGATTGGAGTGATACATCTACAAGCTAAGGAATGCCAAAGATTGTCAATAATCCCCAGAAACTAGGAAAAGGCAAAGAAAGATTCTTTCCTAGAGCCTTCAGAGGAAGCATGGCCCTGTCAAAACCTTGATTTCAGGTTTGTATTCTCTAGATCTATGAGACAATAAATTCTTGTTTTAAGCAATCCAGTTTGTGGTAGTACTTTATTACAAGAAGAACCTACCTTAATATGCACTGTTTAAGCAGTCGTTCTTAACTCTGGATATACACAGGGATTACTTATAGTCATTTTACAAAATATACATAGTCAGGTCTCCGCCTTAGAGATTATCAGTGAATAGACTGGAGTGACGTTGTCATTGTTGTAAAGCTCTGTAAGTGATTCTCAACATGCAACCAAAGTTGAGAATTCCTGGCTTAGACTTATTCAACCAAGTGTTAAAATATGAACACCTCGTGATTTATTCACTCAGTAAATATTTACTGAGCAACTACTAGCTGTCAAGCACCCTGCTAGTTCTGAGGATGTATACAGCAGTGAACAAATGATCAACGTCCCTCCCCTCATAGAGCTGACAGTCTAGTACGAAGATGGATAATAAATAATTGAAAAAATAAACTCATTTATAAAGACAAATTGGAATAAGTGCTTCAAACGAAACAAACAGGGTGCTATGGCAGAGAATAATGAGAGAACAAGCTTGAAACAGGGTGGCCAGGGACTACCCCTCTGAAGAGAAGGCTTTTAAGCTGAAACCTAAAGAATAAGAAAGACTACACATGGGAATAGCCAGGAGAAGATGATACTTTTAGATTCAGCAAAAAATACAGTCATCATTCAGATTATAGTTCAATTACTAGAGAACATATCTCCATCCCTTGGCCAGAGTACATTTTAAAGGTTATTTTATGAGTTTTAATATTATGGTGTATAATTATTACAAAATTAATATTCATAGCTGTTATTAAACAATAGCTGAATGAATGGTTATAATAAGAAAATCCAAAGTTCTGTGTATTTTTGCCAAAGGATACTACTATTGTAAAAGCCATTGCTGTGTGTAATATAATCATTGTTATTATGTTCTACATCTCCTCTGTAAACAGGATAGAAGGAAATGGAAAAAAGAGGTTTTTTGGTCAGCCATTGGGAAGAAATTCCTAAAGGTTAGGGATATGATATATGAGTTACTAAATACCTCCCCCGCCCCGGCCCGCCCCGGCCCGCCCCAGATGTGCGTTGTTTTCTACGGGAGATCTCTAGGAAGAAGACAGACAGCCATCTTCTTAAGACGAATTAAGAAGTCCTGTGAAGTTGGGGAAGCAGGCCCTGATCAATGTGTGTGAGAAATGATCAGTGGTAGCTAAGGAAAGCCCTCCTCCAAAAAAATAAAAAGCAGAAGAAAAAACAGCCACTCTCGGGTCAGAGTCATGTGCCAGCTAGGAGGAGGAGCAAACTGACAACTTATGGCACCACTTACAGAAGGAACCAGTCCAACTCTTCCAACCCCTTGGGTGTTGCCATTTTGTTTTGCAAGGGGCTGAACTAATAGATGAGAAATTACAAATGTTTGCACTGATGACATCTGAAGAAAACAAACCTAGTTACATTCTCTTAACCAAGGGAGAGCCAGATTAAATACACTTTGTTTAATAGCTACGTAGAAACCTGAAGCTCATAAATTTTCCTTCATATGTCTAGAATGACAGAGAATTACAGATTTATGAGCATCATGTTAGAAATCTGTAATAGTATCTTCCACATTATACAACGCTTGCTGAAATAGGATTCCAAGGACTGCTTCTGAAAGTTAAAGAAAGTAATGCAAGACAATCATCTACCGCATTTTTCACCCATGCTTACACTCTTTTCTTCATTAAAAGTGCTTATTTTGGTCTCACAATACTCTTCTGAAGTAGTGCTTTTAGGTAATACAAAGTAGCCTTGCAAACAGAGTCAAAAGAAAGTCTATCATCTCAGAAAGTGGTGTCTGCCCACCCAATCTTCTACAGTCCTTTTCACAGTCTTCAGTGACCTTCTAAAGGCAAAGCCGCTTGCCAGGACCACCCGGAGCCTTAAGATATTCAGTGACGATGCTATAGGCACACGAACAGATATGGGACCATGAAAAACCTTGCCCAAGGCAAGCCACTGAAAGGACTTTTAAGATAAAAAAACTGGTGAAAAAAATATATTTCCACTATTTACGACATAATGAGTGGGAAATGGGGAAGAACACAGTTGGGAAATAAGACCTAGGTTCTGGTTCAGGCTGAATTGTTGTGTGAATTTAGGTAAGTCAATAAATGTCTCTGTGCCTCAGTTTTCTCATTTGAAAAATGGAATTAATACTGACTACCATTCCTGCCTCAGAGGGTGTCTATGAGGAGACAGTGAAAAAAAAGGACATGCAGTACTTCTAAAGTCACAAACCAGTCTATAACTGCAAGAGATTATTATTACAAGAAATTCCTGTTGGGTAATAATCTCTCCAAAAAATCAGAAAACCAAGAGAAGAAACTATCAATAGCTACCAAGCACATACACCTAGATAAAGCCAAAAAAATAAATAAATACTTCTTTCATTTTTCCAACCCATTCTGTCTATGGACTTTCTGGTACCATCTCAGATTTAACTGTACCACTAATGTAGTTCTCCCATTAATGAGCTCACTTTTCCTATCCTCAAACACAAAAAATAATAGGTAGTTTATTGAACACCTATTATGTGTCAGGTACTTTATGTGCATCATTTCATTTAGTTCTCACACAACTTAAGAAGTGGGTAATTTTATGTACCTCACCAATAAAAGAAATGGAGACTCAGAGAAGCAAAGTTAACTTGCACACAGCTAAAAAAAAAAAAAAAAAGAGCAGAACTAATATTTGAAACTCAAGTCTGAAGGATTTTAAAACATATTCTTGCTACACCGTGTTCCATGACATCCCACTTTTGGTTATTTCATTTTTAAATCACCAATATAAATTGCTAAATACAAAAACAACAAAAAAGGGCAATCCATCATGTTCGTTGCTTCACACTCTACATAGGGCCCACACTTAAGGGAAACACAAATTAGGTACATCTTGTTGGTATTTTAAAGTATCTCACAGATTAAAATGAGAGATTTATTCAGTCAATTTACCCATAACACAGGCCAACATGAATATGCTGATTTGAATACAGGTTTCTCACTTTTCTATCACATTTCCACATCTCCTTTCTTCCTTGCTCCTGCTCACATCTTCATAGGGCAAAACAAAAAGAAAAGTTCCCCAAACCAATCAAACTCAAAAAAAAACAGAGCAAAAACAAAAGATGCAGACCTTTAAAACGTAGATTCTCCTTGTCTCAGATAAGGGGGCTGGCGGGGGAGGGGGGGAGCTTAAGTGGTAAACTTCTGATACAAAAAACTGTTCCTCAGCTGTATTCTCAGCAGGGAATTCAAGGTCACTCAGATTATTCTGGCATTCATACCCAGCAAATCGGCTAATGCAGCTAAAATATGTAACACCGGTAGAAGTACACAAATGCTTGCTAGAAACATCAAATAACTGTAAAGTATAATCCTTAAAAAGACAAAGATATCTAAAAAACCTGAAAAAAATTTCTTAGAACTCAATAACAAAAACAAAATCCAATTTAAAAGATGGAAACATGATTTGAATAGACATTTCCCCAAAGATATACAAAGGGCCAACAAGTACATGAAAAGATGCTGAACATCATTAGTCATCAGAAAAACGCAAATCAAAATCACAATGAAATACTACTTCACACGACTAGGATGGCTATACTCACAATAAAGAAAGACAATAATAAGTGTTGTCAAGTATATACTGCTAGTGGGAATGTAAAATGGTGCAGCTGCACTGCAGAATAGTCTGGCAGTTCCTCAAAAGGTTAAACACAAAGTCACCATATGTCCCAGCAACTCCACTCGCATACTTAAGAGAAATGAAAACGTATGTCCACACAAAAATTTGTACAGGAATCTTCATAACAGCACTATTCACAATAGCCAATAAGTAGAAACAACTGAAATGTTCATCAACTGATGAATTCATAAGCTAAATGTAGTATATTCATACAATGGAATATTATTCAGTCACAAAAAGGAATAAAGCCCTGATACATGCCACAGCATGGATGAACCTGGTAAACATTATGTTAAGTGGAAGAAGATAGACACAAATGGCCACATATTATATGATTCCATTTATATGAAATTTCTAGAATAGGCTAGCCTATAGACACAAAAAGTAGATTCGTGGTTGCCAGGGGCCGGAGAGGATGGGAGGAAATGGTGAGTGACTGCTCAACTCTGTGACTATATTAAAAAACACTGAATTGTACAATTTAAAAGGGTGAACTTTATGGTATGTGAATTTTTATATCAAAAAAGCTATAAAACAAAAAGACAACATGTGTCATATGAAAATTTTTCACCAATTTTCCCCAGTGAGAGAACAAAAATAGAAAAGAAAAGAAGGATTCTGTAGACGGGGCTTATAAGGAGAACTGCGAAGGAGGACTCTGCCACTTCCATCAGCTCCCATTCCCCTTTGGCACAACTGCCTGAGAAGAGCCCTTCTATCTTGGCTCTCAGCACACTAGCTCCAAACACTAAACTCTAGGAAATAAAAACCTCCCTGAAAAATGGAATTAATTAATTAATTGCTGAAAACGTGACCTCTGAGACTGAGAACAGGGTATCCAAAGCCACTGGATAAGTGTATCAAGAGGAGGGTGGTTGCCAGCCTGTCTGTATTCCTTTCTGTGTTTTTCTTTTAAAGAAAACTTTTATGAAATGAGGAAAACAGCAAATGTTTAAACTGTAGCTCCCAAGGCACCAGCTCGTGATTTAATTTACAAACAGGATTCCCTGGCCTTGTTGCCCACGTACGCACATTCAATCTGGCAGCTCCTCAACGGACAGGCACAGCAGAAGATGAGTATAGTGTCAATGGAGTTAGGTAGGGCTGGATTCAATTAACAGTTAACTCTCTTTGTCAATTGCATAATGGAACCAAATGGTGCACTGCTGTCTTCACCACTCTTAGCATCAACATTCCAAGTGAAAAAGAAAATTCTACGGGAGCATCACTATGGGCCTGAACTAAAAAAAGCCTGCTCTAGGTGGAGATGCCAAAATCTCCAGCTCATCATGAAGATTTCATGGTCTGCAGGCATGTTGCTGACATGGGAGCACAATCCATTTCCCTTTTTGAAGAAAAAGCACTTTTTGATATCCATTCTCAGTCTCCCTGTCTCTATGGTTTTGCAACCAGATGACAGAAAATCTTTCCCATGTAACATACATAAAAACCCACAGGTTTCCTGGACTTTTCAAATAGGTTTCTTTCATTCTTTCTGTTTTTGTCAGGTCTTTTTTTTTTTAATCCTTTGCCTTGTTTTGTCTTTTTCATGTTAAACTTGAACAAATCAAGCTTTAGTTGGCAAAGAGCTGATATTTACCAAAATGAAGCACACACCAGTTTCCTATGCAAACAAAAATAAGCCACATAAACTGAATCACAGCCCCACCCCAAACAGACACTCAAAATGTAAAGGGTAAAGGAAATACCATCTGAAGTTAATAGCTAACATCTACTAAGGTGTTGGCAATCACATTTCTGAGATGCTACTGGGAGTCTCCATATTCTTTTCAATCTGACTTGCAGGAACAGGAGAGACAGTTGCTTTCATATTGTTTCTCCCACAGCCGTCAGCCCTTCTCAGTATCTCAGTATATCACTTAAGGTCTGAATTTCTGAAAGTCCTCATTGCATTTCTTTACCTTTAGGTACTGGAACACAAGCATTCCATTTTTTCTTTTAAACAAAAGCGTTATTTTTTTTAATGCTATTACATTTTGATAACCCATGGGGTCTTTGGTATAGTCGCATATTATATAACTCCAAACAGACCCTAAAGGAACAGTACAAAAGTTCTGTCCACAGCCAAGGCTAAGCTACCTACAATAATTTCTACACCCTCTCAATATTTTGCAATAGAAAAAGGAACTCTCTGACCTCTACAACTGTCAGGGGAAAAAAAAACAAAAACAAACGCTTATCATTTTTAAGAAGTCAAGGATTTCTAAGGATTTCTGGATCTCTTTCAAGGTTTCTTTTCAATGGATGGATGACCCAGCTTTTCCTTTTCTCTCTCCCTCTCCTTTTTAAAAATGATTGCAAACACTTCCTCCCTATCTCCAACCCCCACCACTGCCCAGTAGGCTACTTTGTGTTTTGAAAATGTGTTAATTCTTGGCCCAATTCTCATATCCTCAGCAGACCCGTCTTTCTCCTCTACATTCACTCAGTGCTCTTGAAACTAGGCCTAGCCCCCATAAGGACCCTGTGAATACAGTTAGAAGAGATAGTATGTGCTGTCCACATTCTTTCTCTTACCTTTTCTAATATCACTATCAGAAGTCATCTTCAAAGGAAAAGAAAATAAGCTAAATTATTTGGGTTTATCTTTGTAGTTTCTTTAGTTTGCTTAATAAATTTGATGCAACCAGAAAGCCAACAACTTAAGTTTGCAGTCTGAACCTCATACTGAGAAGTAAAAAAATCAGCTCTAATCTTTGCCAGTAATTACATGGTCTTAGGCAAATTGTTTCCATCCCAGCAGTTGCCACACTCTACAAAGAAGGAAAGCCCTACTAACATCTCTTCCTTTGCTTATATTAACTGTAGTGCTTCTCAAGTAAGAGAGTTTGTCTCCTAAAGGCTTGGGAGCAATTGGGAGAAATCTACTAAATACTACCATTCAAGCTCTCTTTAATGCAATTCTACTGCTATAGGGTCGCTATGAAACAGAATCGACTCAATGGCAATGGGTATGGGCCAAGGTTCTGGGGCTGAGAAACTGGGCTTCTGCTGCAAAGCCAGTCAAGGAAAGCTGAGAGGCAATAGAGTGAGCTATGATGGCAGCCATTTCCCTAGGCTCCAGAGCTATGTGACATAAAAGTCCTCAGCAGGTTAAGGAGTGGGCCTAAGGCAAAACTAAGAGCACAGAGCACCCGTTCAAACAAGCCCAATGGGTCACTGGGGCACTTGAGTATATTTCCATTTTGACAAAGGGCGTTTTCGGGAATACAATCTTATGGGAAAGTGTATAAATGGGTGCTGCTTCTGTTGTTTGAGACTGTGGGTGGAGAAGGGAAATGTAAGTCCAATCCAACTCTTAAAAAAGCTGGAACTCATCCCTTTCTAGAAGACATGGCAAGAAAGAAAGCACTTAGTCACTAGTATGTTTCAAACTACCCTCTACAGGTGGTGTTCAGAAGGCCTTCCACAGCCAAGGTGAAGTTAACCACTAACATGCTGGAAATAAACCATTAATGTGTTGGAAGGGACCTTAAAGATCATCTAGTCCCATCTTCCCCACACTTCTATCTTGTTTTACAGATGCGGAAAATAGGGCCCAGAGAATAGAAAGGAATTTTATCCTCTTCAAAATCTGTAAGGCAAAAAAAATGCCCCACAGCAATGTTTCCCCAATTGTGAAATGTATATTCCTGGTGAGATGATGAGATGAGTTTACATGGTACTGCAACACACTTTTTTTTTTAAGTAGTTATGCACTTATTTAAATCAGAATTTTTAAAATACGGTTCTTACAGACTGGGTATTAGATAACATTAGGAGCTTATTAATAACTTCCTTAGGAGTGGTTATGTTAAAATAGAAAGTCCTTACACTACAGAGACACACACTGAAGTATTTACAAGTGAAATGTCTGGGACTGGCTTTAAAACATTGCAGCAAGAAAAAAAGTGAGTAGGAGATAGATAAAACAAGAATTGCAAAATGCTGATAACTGTTGAAGCTAGGTGATGGATACACTATGCTGTTTTAATTTTTGAAAATTTTCATAATAGTTTTTAATAGGAAGGGGGGAATCCTGGTTTCTCATATACCATAGCTATGTGAAAGTTTCCTTTTAAAATAAATTTACTAGTACAAAAGGCAAGTCAATATAAAGAAAAATATTAGGTACAGAGCAGTACATGTAGTATGCAGACAGTAAAAAATCGTGAAGGTGAGTTGACTGCAAATGAGCCAAGTTCAGGAAACACTGCCCTATATCAACAGTCCCAAAAGGAGCATTACGAGACAGGAAAGTATTACTGACAAGTACTATGGAAAAGTTCTTCTCCCCAAAGTGCTCCTAGACGACAATAACTGACTGTAACTGGATCTTCAGCCTATAATTGGAGCAATTATAGTCCGTGTGCTACTTCTAATTGTTCTTTCCAAAGCTTTCACAATAAACTAAAACATCAGGGGTAAAACTATCTATTCTGCAAATTCAAAATTGACATTCACTTTGACAATAACTAGCTCTGTGACCCTGAGAAAGTCACCTTTGCCATTCTGGGCCTCAGTGTTCCCAAATATGTACGATGAGAAAGTGTTAATATCCCTCTTAAATTGAAAGCGAAAGGGTGGTGGGTTTAGGAGCCTCAGTCTACACATCCAGTGGGCCAGTTTGAGCTTTGTGCTGTTAGTGACAAAGGAAATAGAGACGGTATCACAGATTAAGGCTTTCTCCTCTACATATACTCAGTGCTCTTGGAACTAGGCTTAGCCCCAATAAGGAGCCTGTGAATGCAGTTAGAACAGATCATACGTGCTGTCCACATTTTTTTAGATTTAAAAAAAAATCTAAAATCCTGAGAAAATGTGACAGATTTGAAGAGTTGAGAGGGACTTTTAAACATCAGTGCAGCCTCTCTACATGATCAGTCAGAAAAACCAATCCATTTGTGCCAAATCTGCTGTCCCCAGATGAAAAAACATTTCGGGGCCATTCAGAACAAAGAGGACTGTTGGCTCAGACTTCGGAAGAGCAAGATAAATAAATACTGATCCAGGGAAGAACTGGTTCCTACATCTTTATTCCACCTTCCTAACTCAAAGTCAAATTACCTAAGGTTAAATGTTTCACAAGCATTTTCTGAAGAGTTCAGAATTTTAGTTGTCTGTTTGCTTTTCCTTAAATCGGGCATTGCTAATGGCCCTCTCAAAGTGTAGAAATTTCATTTGAAAGAACTTTCAGTCTCTGATTTGTAGAATGGCTAATCTCAGAGAGCAAAGACAGGTTGGCCAGCAGATTTCCATATAATCAAAAAAACAAATATTTATAGGGAGATGGTTATGTGTTAGGGTCAAATCCTCGCTCTATCACATTCTAGCAGTAGGCTCTGAGCCTGGTTAATTTACGTCTCTGAGTTTCTATTTCTTCTTATACAAACCGGGGATACAAATTCCTAACTACCTCACCGGGCTATTGTGTGAATTAAAATGTCAGAGCACTGTACACATACATAATAGTTTTTCAATAAAATGACTCTATGATTGTAAGATGACAGAAAGAGAGCCTTTTGATGAAGCTCAGTTGGTCCTGGAAAGCATTTTAAGCACAACTAAAAGATTTTTAGAATGTTGATTTGGATATGTATTTTTGACTACTCATGATTTACTGAACTAGCCAAACACATGGCAGAGCTTCTTACCTGAAAAGTGATGTATTTATTCATGTATCTGATAAACTTGTTGGATTGCTTTTGTTCCTCAAGGCTTACGTTACAGTCTAATGATCTACCTACAACTCTAAATACAGCTTTCATCATAGCAGTAAAATAGAAAAAAAAAATTTTTGAACTGATGTTTCATAGAAAATCACAATAAACTACAAGAAGCTGTCCTTTTATTTGTACTGGAATTTTTAAATCTAATATTCTATCAATAAATAGACCAACATCTGGGACCTCTACTCTTTTAGACAATATAAAAGGTATCCTTATAACAATATCCAAATAATAATATTTGCTGTAATGAGAATTTACCTGATATCTTGATTTAGATTTCTCTTTTACAATCAATTAAAAAGAAATAAGTAAATCATTACTCACCTGATGTCATAATAGCTGCTATTTAAATATTTGTTGACTAACTACATTGGACACTTTATGCCTCATGAGCAAAACAATGTAATATTTATCACGGATGTATCATCTCAGAAAAGTGATGACTCCCCCTCAATGCAATACTCACCCTCCCTCCCCAGAAAAGGCAGAATCAGACTTGATCAATGGCTTCCCAAACAAAACAGACTGGGCAGGGCTTTCTACAGAAGATAATTTCAGAATATTACTTAAACTGAATAAACTCATCTTTACGAAAAACCCATTACATTGTCCTTAACTTTCTTATTTTTTCCCTAAATAAGTGAGAAATTTGTCACATGCAATCATTTAGTAACTACTGTGATAGGCTTTACTATTACCATTACACAGTTACAGAAATTGAGGTTATCAAAGGAAGTTGGCTAGAATGTGGAGCCCACATTCAAATCTCTATGTTCTGACTGGATTCCAGTACCACAGACTCCTCCTCAATTTAACAAAAGAGAAATGCAACTCAACTGTCTCCATTATAAAATATGATAGAATTTCCCTCTTGGTTTTGTTATTTTTATTATATTGCATTCAGTAATTCCAACTAAGCTAAGAGAGCTTGCTATAAAATAAAAACAAGCAAGCAAATAAAACCCAGATACAAGTAATTATCAAGTCAACTGTACATAAGTAGTATGTCTAGGTGTTTGACAATTTAAAAATTTTTTCTTGAATATTTTAAATACTCCTTCTATAATTTTACAGGAGGATTACATTAAAATACTCATTGAACACTGGTACTCTAGATTAAGCATAAAGTAGTTGACTTCTAGGTATACATTCCCTCAGCAGAGTACCAAATTAATTTCCTACACCTAGATGACTTAGATCTTTCCACTGAGCCTAGTTTTCTATTAGTGACCATTTCCTTCTCAAGGCCTACCACAATTGAGAAGAAACTGTATACTTAAGAATTATGCATATACATTAGACAACTGAACATAGGCTGACTTCAGAAAAATCATGGCTGCCTCCAGTAAGCACCACAAATACCCAGCAGAGGTGCCAAACTGGCTCAAAGGGCCTCTGCCTATATCCGTGGATCAGCTTCTGCAACAGTTATAGTGACATTTAACAATCTCCTTAATGTCTTGCTAACAAACAAGTATAATAAATGGATGATCTGCACTTAGAAAAGGGAGGAAAAGCCACCCATTATGAAAATTTCCTTCTTTCCCTGGCAGAACAAAAATTGAACAGTATGATCAAGCAAAGAAAGAGAAACCAAAAGACCAAAAGCTTTAAACACAGAAGGTAACCTTCCACCAAAAAAAAAAAAAAAAAGAGAGAGTGAGAGCATACCCCTTCCTTAATTCCCCCCTCTTTCCTTGGATGGACACGGCAGCTCAGGACAAGGAAAGATTCAGTTCTGTAAATTTAGTGGGAAGCCCTGCATACCTTCCTTATGAGTCATCTGTTATCAAAAAGCTTCTCTCCATGGCCCTCATCTCTCCATTTCCTGTGATCTCTTGAGCCCCTGGCTGACTCCATACAGGTGTGGAACATGTCCATTCCCCTGTCATTTTTCATTCTCCATTGTGTCTGCACTCCATGTGGTCTAAGTAAATCTCAGAGCTCCACATCCTTGAGATGTCATCTGTAGTAACTCCTCAAAGCAAAAAGCCAAATGAAATCAGAGAAGTAACACCTTCTAACCCAGCACTGAACATCACAAATAAGACTTAATAGTACAAATAAATGCCTTCTCTACCATCAATATGTTGAGCGTCTCCAAGAGCATATTTTTACGCAGCCAATACCTTTCAAATGTAACTCACTAACATAGTGAAATTAACATGAAAAGGTTTACCATTTAAACACCATTCATTTCCCAACAATTCTCCACACACAACAGTCCTGTTAATAAAGATACAATCTATACAATTTTTAACTGACTTTTTACATCACACATGAATAATTTTGCACACCTAAGTACCAGCACACACCTAAGTACCATGGCAGCCAGCAAGCCAGAAGACAAGTAGAAACTAGGTAAAAGATGAGACCCCTGAGGTATCTCACAAAAGAACCAAGAAGATTCTTTAGAAAGTGGTGGGCTTCTTATGAGATTAAGGACACATGCATATAGACTACAGCCAACAACATGAAAATATACAGAAACCAACACACAAAGACAAGCACACGAAAATCTCTGGTCACAAAGAAGCAGAAAGATTCATGGATGGGCACACATGAATTCAGGTACACACAAAGACACACACCCATAGACAGCCAACACAATTGATTATAAATACACAGTTCTACTTTGCAAAGGCAGAGTTGTGTGTGCTGGCACACACAAACTAAAAGAAAAGTAGTGCACAAAAGAGATGAAGAGGCCAATTTCAATGGATGTATACAGAAACATGAATAAACCAAAAATCACAAGGGCGCAGAAGAGCAAACAGGGATATATATGCCCAGAGACACAAGGACTAAGATAAGTAAGCAGACACATCAAAAGATACACACATAGACACACAAAGACAGTGACACTTAGGAGCAAAGAAAGATACACGCAGGAACAGACACACAAAGGGGGGCTTGCACAGGCACACAAATAATGACCTAAGAAGATATAGAAATTCACATATTAACAGAAAGAAACAGCTGGGCTTGGAGTGAGAGATGGCCACAAAGAGAGAGACACGCGAAAATCCAGAGGAAAATCCACAAAAAAAGCACAGATTCAGGACAGAAGAATGGGTAAAAACAGACAGGTGCACACTGACTTGGCAAGAGATTATACAAAGACACAGGTACAAAAGGAGACACATGATCCCACTAGTAAAGCGTATAGAGTCAGACACTGTTTCTGGGTCTCTGTGTCACAGCTGCTCAGAAAGGGATTCGCATAAGCAGACACACATATTCCAGGATAAGATCATATACAAACCAAGCCAGGACACGTGTGTGAAAACCCACAGCTGTTCTAGGCACAAAGGCTGAAAGCCAGAGGACAACAGGTATGTTGCTTACTATCTCTATGGGGTCTGCAGGCAGGCCAGGGTACAAAAGAAAGACAGCCTACGGGTGGGAGATTAAGTACTTTTTTCATGTTAATAATAATGAATTGCTCAACCACCACCCACACACCCACACTATAGTAGCCCTGAACCAACGAACTCTAGAATAGCTAATTGATGCAAGCTAGTCTAAGATGCCTAAAAATAATGCTGTGGCTACATCCTATAGGTCACAGTCCAAACTTTACAACATTCATTCCCCCAGCAACTGAATTTTATAATTTTTAACTGAAAGCTCCTACCTGTGAGGCCAGAGTATCATGGGGAAAAGTGACAGAGGATGTCTGGAGCACTTTGCATTGATTTCCCCTACACCCTGCACAAAATCTTGTACAAAGCTGGCCTCCAGGGGCTTGGGGTCAGGCTTTTGCACAGGCAGGAGGAGCCCCTCTCTGCTATCAGCTCCCACAATAGGAGAGCAACTTGGCCAACCAGAGCTGATAAAGCTTCCTGCTATGCACACTATGGGGGGGCGGGTAGGTGAAGGGAGGTAGGACAGACAAGCAAACAAACCCTTCCTGTGCTAATTACCGCTTTATTTATTGGCAGGATTCACAAAATATAATTTTAATGAGACCAAAGGTGTGAAAAATAGTACATGTGGAAATCACCCTCCATCTGCCAGGCCTCTGAAAAAAACAAATGGAGGCACATATTCCCACTTTAGCCAGAGCTGGGACCTCAGACTCTACCATCCCCAGTATATAGTAGAAAGAGTCAAAATTATGAAGGTCGCAGAACATCCGAGCTGGAAGGAGCCTTGTTTTTGTTGTTGTGTGTCATGGAGTCAATTCCAACTCATAGGGACCCTATATGACAGAGTAGAACTGCCCCACAGGATTTCCTAGGCTATAATCTTTACGAGAGCAGATAGCCAGGTCTTTTCTCCTGTGGAAAATCTGGTGGATTTGAACTGTCGGCCTTTTGGTTAGCAGCTGCGCTCTTAACCGTTGCACCACCAGAGCTCCTTGGAAGGGGCCTTAAAGAGCATCTAGTACTGACCAGGAAGCAGAAGCCCTAGATTTCCAATCTGAATGTACCATTAATGTGCTTTGTAAACTTGGCCTAACTCTTTCCATTCTGGGTCTCAGCTCCCCAGTCTGTGCAAAAGAAGACTGACCTCTGGAGTACCCTCTAAATTCTGATCATATCTGATTCTTTAGTATAAGCTGTTTTGAACTCATGTCCAGAGGAGAGGTGAATTAGTCCTTGGAAATGGAAAGGAGAGTATTTTTTTTAACAAGTCAACAAATGCCTGTTACGTACAAAGAGGGGAAGAAAGAAAATAAAAACCCCAGATACAGACATGCCTACTTGAAATAAGACTCTGCATGCCATCTGCTGACCCCTGAACGTGTAACCTTCTTTTCACATGTGCTGAATGCACAAGCAGTCCACTGCCCTCAGCCCATAGTTGCTACAGCTGTAACGGGGCTGATACAGAGGCAAGACCCACTCCTTAAACTACACATGCTCAGGTTTTTAGGAAGAACAGGACAAGGCATCATCACTTCAGTGTAGCATTTGGTGTTTGATAATAAAAGCAGCTGTACTTTAAATCTATAAGCCCTTTCAAAGTTTGAAAAACACTTCTAGACTTATTTCATCTATAAAATAAGAATTGTGTTCCAATTTTGCAGATAAGGAAATTCTGACGCAGACAGGACTATCAACTTGCCCCAGGTTACAAGGATAGTAATGCACAGTCTGGACACAAACCCTGGTATTTTAAACATAGGTACACTGCTCTTTCAAGTACCCCAGGCTTCTTCTTCATTCATGGTCCTCCTGGTTTCCGGTCAAAGTCTCCTCCATCTCAGTCCAACTGGAGGAAAAGAAAGCCCCAGAATGAACTCAGGGCTGAAAGGACTCCTGTCAAGCTCCCACCTTCATCTTTGCACAGAGCATAGAGAAGCAGGAGGGGGTGTGGCACTTGGCTGAAGGGCACTTGGAAAGGAAGGGAAGAAAGCCTTTCTCCATCATCTCCATTACTCCTATCAACCCTATTACTCCCCGTCCTCAGAGAATATTGTGGGCAAGTTTATGAAGCTAAGGAAGTAAAATAGGGATGACAAGTTGCCCAGGAAATTCACATCCCAAACTCATTTTTCTGAATTAGCTGTGACTTTGATTTTCCATTTTACAGTTAACCAAGGCACTTAAGAGTCTGGATTAAGGCTCTGGGCCACAGTACCCAGGAAGGCTGTAAAATCTTTTCTGAGGATTATTAAGAGCATGGTAGAGAAAAGTAATGTTGAAGGCAGGCAACAAGTTTTGGCTAATAGACCAAAGATTTAATGGCCTCTCTGAAAAATTAAGCTGAAATGGTGTGGAACAGCGAAAACATGAGTGAGGCCAGAAACCCACAAACAGAAATAAAAAATCCCAAAACCACCAAGTTACTCACTGTGTGACGCTGAACAAGTGATTAACATCCCTGAAGTTCAATTCCTCATCTATTAAGTGCAGCTAACGAGAACTATCTTATAGCATCATAGCAAAGATTAAACAATATAGTGACACAGCACCTAACACTAAGAGGGATATGCTCAAAAAGTATAATGTTTAATCAGAATCAGTTCACCCATGCTAGGAAAAAGTTCCAAGTGTCAGATTTTCAAAGCAAGTGGAATGGTGATACTCCAAGTCTGTTGGCCATTTATATGGAAAAATCTAAGATAAGATCTTATACAACAATCCTTGTCACCTCCACCTACAATCCTTGTCACCTCTCTTAATACATACACACAGGTTTGGAACTCACCAGGACAACATACATCCCCCATAGTTCCCACTCAGCAATTCCCTAGCCCCCACCCAACATCACACACTCAACTCCCTTCCCCCCACCCCCAACACACAGGCAGAAACATTTCACTTCTGTTCCTAGAAATACAGGATTAGATTACAATGCAATTACTCATATGGCTTCAATTTCATGTACTCAAAATAAAAGACATCCCCATTTTAAGGTGGCCATAGTCACTGTTCATGAGGGATATTACATGAGATTTTGCTAATGCCATTTCACAAACAGCTGCTCTTGTGTTTACTATTAAAATGTTAGTTCCCAGACTTTGAGATCTTTGCAGCCTAAGACGGTATCTTATTTTCTTTCACATCTTCAGAATCCAGCACAGGGTCTGGTACAAAGCTGACACTCATGAAATGTATGATGAATAAAAGAATGAATTAGTAAACTAATGAATGAAATGGCTATCATTTAACCAAACTGATACTGCTGGAAATTAAAATGATGCCTTACAAGGGACAGACCAAATCCTTAACCCAAAGTTGAAAATAATGTTCCCAAATCACATATGTACTCATTCACTCATTTATTCAATAGCAAATCCATGCAGTAATCTTGGAGAAAACAAAGGACCTACAATAAAAAAATTCATGATCCAAATCCTGACTCTGCCACTTATTGTCTGAATTACTTTTGGAAACCCTGGTGGCGTAGTGGTTAAGAGCTATGGCTGCTAACCAAAAGGTAGGCGGTTCGAATCCACCAGGCGCTCCTTGAAAACCCTAAGGGGCAGTTCTATTCTATCCTATAGGGTCGCTATGAGTTGGAATCAACTCGACGGCAACGGGTTTGGTTTGGTGTGGTCCCTTAATTGCCTTTAGCCTCAGTTTCCTCGTCTATGAACTTGGAGATGTTGGTCCCTGTTGTGCCTACCTCCTAGTTAGTTTTGAGAAGCAAAGGAGATAATGTGCCTGAAAGTACTTGGTGAACTTTCAAGCACTTTATACTTCCAAGGGAGTGCAATTATTTAGTCTCAAACATGTCCAGTGGTTCCACTCCCATTTTCCAGTCCTCCACCATTTCTCATATCAACTGACTCTAAGAAAGCCAGCTGCCAAGTCCTCTGAAAACCATCTAAAAACTGGTTGCAAATGGGAAAGGAAGGCAGAGACTAGGTCTCCTGTTGGTTCCAAGCAACTTCTGGCTTCTTCTAGATCACGATCGTGGCTACCTGAACAAGTCACTACTGCCTTAAAAAAAGACCTTAATACCAACCTTTTAAAGTACTCCAAGAAGCAACCTTCTCCTCTAAGTGGGTAACAGGAAGAAAGGGAGGATCCACTCTGGCTCCTCTTTTCCGAGGTGGTTTCAGCAAAGTGAGGGGCTGTAAGGAAGGTTTTGATGGCAGGGAGACGGCACAGGAGAAGTGGAGTGGGAGGCTGTGCCAGGCTTGGGAGACAGAGTGAAGAGCTAGAGATGGGAAAAGGAGATGAAGGAATGAATGCTACAGGAGACAGACAAAGAGGAGGGCATTTGCCTCAAAACAGAGGCTTTAGGGTTTGTGGAACAAGGTTGAAAGAGGCCAGGACCAAGGAGAAGCTCTGGGCTTTGGCAATTTTCTGGACTAAGGTTCACAGGATGAAAACAAGGGGGACAACTGGCTCTAAGGAAAGACCAATCTGTACCTACAATGACCACTTGGTAACTGCTAACTTCTCCATTCATAAATTCACAAATGCTGCAGAGGATAAGATAGAAAGAAATACATATATCACTTTCCAGCAACTGGTATGCACTACGGTAACAATGCACATGGCCAGAAACTGAGAAGGAAAGAGGGACATGAGTAGATCAAGCTGACACGTCCATTTTATTCTCACCTACCAATAGAGGAAGGATTATGGTTCCAAACAGCAGATCTACTGGTACAAATGCTCCCTCTCTCTAACCTTTACTCTTTTATAAAGTGAGAAGGAGTCTAAAAGACATAGAATCAGAAGTTTTAATAGAAGCTCTCTGGAGTCTGTCAGTTTGCCATATCATGGTGGCTTGCATGTTGCTAGGATGCTGGAAGTAATGCCACCGGTGTTTCAAATAGCAGCAGAGTCACCCATGGTGGAAAGGTTTCAGCAGAGCTTCCAGACTAAGACAGACTAGGAAGAAGGATCTGGCAATCTACTTCTGAGAAAAATTAGCCAGTGAAAACCTTATGAATAGCAGCAGAACACTGTCTGATATAGTACTGGAAGATGATCCCCTCAGGTTGGAAGGCACTCAAAATACGACTGGGGAAGAGCTGCCTCCTCAAAGTAGAGTTGACCCTAATGACGTGGATGGAGTCAAACTTTCGGGACTTTCATTTACTGATGTGGCACGACATAAAATGAGAAGAAAGAGCTGCAAAACATCCATTAATAATAGGAACGTGGAATGTATGAAGTATTAATCTTGGAAAACTGGAAATCATAAAAAATGAAATGGAACTCATAAAGATCAATATCCAAGGCATTAGTGAGCTCAAATGGACTGGTATTGGCCATTCTGAATAAGGCAATCATATGATCTACTATGCCGGGAATGAAAAATTAAAGAGGAAGAGCATCACATTCATCATCAAAAAGAACATTTCAAGATATATCCTGAAGTACAACACTGTCAGTGATAGGATAATATCCATATGCCTACAAGGAAGACCAGTTAATATGATTATTATTCAAATTTATACACCAACCACTAATGCCAAGATGAAGAAACTGAAGATTTTACCAACTTCTGCAGTCTGAAATTGATCAAACATGCAATCAAGATGCATTGATGATTACTGATGATTGGAATGCGAAAGTTGGAAACAAAGAAGATCAGTAGCTGGAAAATATGGCCTTGGTGACAGAAACAGTGCCAGCGATCCATGATAGAATTTTGCAAAACCAACAACTTATTCATTGAAAATACCTTTGTTCAACAACATAAACAGTGACTATACACGTGGACCTCATCAGATGGAATACACAGGAATCAAACCAACTACATCTGTGGAAAGGGACAATGGAGATACTTAATATCATCAGTCAAAACAAGGCCAGGGACCGACTGCGTAAAAGACCTTTAGTCACTCATATGCAAGTTCAAGTTGAAGCTGAATAAAATTAAAACAAGTCCACATGAGCCAGAATATGACCTTGAGTATATCACACCTGAATTTAGAAACCATCTCAAGAACAGATTTGATGCAGTGAACACTAATGAGCAAAGATCAGATGAGTTGTGGGATGACATCGAGGACATCGTATACGAAGAAAGAAAAAAGTCATTAAAAAGAAAAGAAGGAAAGAAAAGACCAAAATGGATGTAAGAAGAGACTCTTAAACTTGCTCTAGAGTGTAGAGTAACTAAAACAAAAGGAAGAAATGATGAAGTAAAAGCTGAACAGAAGATACCAAAGGGCAGCTCGAGAAGAAAAAGTAAAGTATTATAATGAAATGTGCAAAGACTTGGAGATAGAAAACCAAAAGGGAAGAACATGCTCAGCATTTCTCACGCTGAAAGAACTAAAGAAAAATTGAAGGCTCTAGTTGCAATACTGAAGGATTTTACAGAGAATATACTGAACCACTCAGGAAACATCAAAATAAGATGGAAGGAATATACAGAGTCACAGTATCGAAGAGAATTGGCCAATGTTCAGCCATTTCAGGAGGTAGCATATGGTCAAGAACCAAAGTTACTGAAGGAAGAAGTCCAAACTGCAGTGAAAACAGTGGTGAAAAACAAGGTGCCAGGAATTGATGCAATACCAATTGAGACGTTTTGACAAACAGATGCAGCTCTGGAGGTGCTCTCTCATCTATGCCAAGAAATTTGGAAGACCTGACCAACCGCCTGGAAGAGATTCATATTTGTGCCCATTCCAAAGAAAGGTGATCCAACAGAATGTGGAAATTATTGAACAGTATTGTCATGGATTGAATTATGTCCCCCCAAAAATGTGTGTGTCAACTTGGCTAGGTCATGATTCCCAGTATTGTATGATTGTGTAATCTGATGTGATTTCCTTATGTGTTGTAAATTCTATCACTATGATGTAATAAGATGGATTAGGGGCAGTTATCTTGATGAGGTATACAAGATTGAATAGTGTCTTAAGTCAATCTGTTTTGAGATATAAAAGAGAGAAGCGAGCAGAGACCAGACCACCAAGAAAGCAGTGCAGGGAGCAGATCGAGTCCTGTGGACCTGAGGTTCCTGTGCTAAGATGCTCCCAGACCCAGGGAAGACAGATGCATCACAAGGATCTTCTTCCAGAGCCGGCAGAGAGAGAAAGCCTTCCCCTGGAGCTGGCACCCTGAATTTGGACTTGTAACCTACTAGACTGTTAGAGAATAAATTTCTATTTGTTGAAGCCATCCACTTGTGTTATTTCTGTTATAGCAGCACTAAATGACTAAGACAAACATCATTAATATTATATGCAAGTAAAATTTTGTCAAAAATCATTCAAAAGTGGTTGCAGCAGTACATGCACAGGGAACTGCCAGAAATTCAAGCTGGATTCGGAAAAGGACGTGGAATGAGAGATATCATTGATGATGTTAGATGGACCTTGGCTGAAAGCAGAGACTACCAGAAAGATGTTTATCTGTGTTTTATTGACTATGCAAAGGCATTAGACTGTGTGGATCATACAACTTATGGAAAACACTGAGAATAATGGCAATTCCGGAACACTTAATTGTGCTCATGAGGAACCTGTACATAGACCAACAGAACAAGGGGATACTGCATGGTTTAAAATCATGAAAGGTGTGTGTCAGGGATGTATCCTTTCACCATACTTATTCAGTCTGTATGCTGAGCAAATAATCCAAGAACCTGGCATATATGAAGAAGAAGGTGGCATCAGGATTGGAGGAAGACTCACTAACAACCAGCATTATGCAGATGACACAACCTTGCTTGTTCTAAGGGAAGAAGACTTGAAGTACTTACTGATGAAGACCAAAGACTACAGCCTTCAGTACGGATTACACCTCAACATAAAGAAAACAAAAATGCTCACAACTGGATGAATAAGCAACATCAGGATAAATGGAGAAAATACTGAAGTTGTCAAGGATTTCATTTTACTTGAATCCACAATCAAAGCCCATGGAAGCAGTAGTCAAGAAATCGAATGACATATTGAATTGGGCAAATCTGCTACAAAAGAACTCTTTAAAGTGTTAAAAACAAAGATGTCACTTGAGGACTAAGGCGTGCCTAACCCAAGTATTTTCAACTGATCATGTGCATGTGAAAGGTGGACAATGAACAAGGAAGACCGAAGAAGAATTGCTGCCTTTGAATTATGGTTGGCAAAGAATACTGATACCATGGACTTCTAGAAGAACGAACAAATCTGTCTTGGAAGAAGTACAGCCAGAGTGCACCTTAGAAGCCAGGATGGCAAAACTTTGTCTCAGTACTTTGGACTTGTTATCTGAAGAAGGACATCATGCTTGGTAAAGTAGAGAGTCAGCGAAAGAGAGGAAGACCCTCAATGAGCTGGACTGGCACAGTGGCTGCAAGGATGGCTTCAAGCATAGCAATGATTGTGAGGATTGCGCAGTGTTTCGTTCTGTTGTACAGTGTCGCTAGAGTCAGAACTGACTTGACAGCACTTAACAACAACAGAGTTATGGGGGCTAGAAGTGGGTCACCTTGTTTGTACTCATGGGAGGAAGCCAAATAGATTTACCTCGCAACTTACTTCCCCAGAGACTAGGTTATAGTCCTTGCCTCTTGAGATCTGCCAGCCTGCTCTTGAGTGACTCAGCAGATCTTTAAATATACGCAGGCAAGGGGCTGCTCTGACACATCTTGCCATTAAAAAGTGTTTTCATTTGTTTGGAGTGTTGAGAGTTGGTCAGGAGGGCCCTTTGTTAATATGGAGTTCCCAAGCAAATTCAGCTCTGCTGTGAAGTTCTCTCGTATGCTAAGAGGCTTGTTTTTGTTCTGTTTGCCTTTGCTGTTTGACAGCTGTGTGGATCACAAAGATGAGAAGGGGGATGGTTCCAGGCCGTTGAAGGAGTCAAGAAAATTCCTGCCCAGTGATTTTGTGAGGAAAGGGGGCTGATGTATGCAATGGACTGACTGGTTTAAATGAAGTGGCCTCAAACTCATCAAAGGCTCAGACTTTGCACTAGATCATTCCATTCCCTGTGGAAGATCATGATCTCTGGCTGAGAAGAGGGGTCTTCTCACTCTCCCTCTCTCCTAAGACCAGCTCAGTCTTGTACTTTGAAACAAGCATCAACTATGAAAAGATTTCAGCAGGGCTGAGGAAAGTAACATAATAACTTGCATTACCAAAGTAAATCATGCTCCCTGTTATCTGCAATGACCTCACACTTACATTCCAGCCAAAGCATTTTGGAGACTCAGAGCTTTGTGGTGGGGAGGGCCAGGCAGCAGTGGCCTGGGGAAAGGCTCCTGTACTTCAGGTCCAGTCTGACCATGCATTTTCCCAAGCTCTGCTCTTCTGCTCTAATAATAATATCAATAATAGGTACCATTTATCAAGCCTTTACTCTGGGTCAGGCACTGCACTAGATGTTTTACGTTCATTAACTCACTTATCCTCACAAGGAACTCAAGGAAGGAAGTATTTGTATTCTCATTTTAGAAATGAGGAAACTAAAACTCAGAGAGGTTAAGCGGCCCAGAACACGCAGCTAACAAGAGTCAGAGCCAGGATTTAAACCAAAGTCTGTCAGATGCCAAAGCCTGTGCCTGAACGTCAACACATTATACTTTAGTACTGACCCCAACTTCTTTCCCAAGAGCCATTCAGCTTCTCTGCTGTTTATCAAAAATCTTTAACTATGCAAAGTATGCCTAAAATCATCCAGATGGGCACATAGGAGTCATTCACAGACTTTTAAAATTTTACAAAGCAACTATGGAAATCACGTACTGTGAGTCCAAACCTCTGTCCTTTACCTGCTTCCCAACAGGTCCAGACTCTTCTTGAATGCCTTCAGTAATGGTGAATTTACCATTTACGTGAGACTGCCAAAAGACAGAGGTCCCTGAGTAGCAAAAACCGTTTTCACTTGACTACGAACCAAAAGCTGGGCTGTTCGAACCCACCCAGCAGCACCTCGGAAGAACGGCCTGGTTATATGCTTATATAAAGATTATAGCCAAGAAAAGCCTATTAAGCAGTTGTAGTCTGCAACACATGGGGTCGCCATGGGTGGGGATTGGCTTGACAGCAATTTTTTTTTATGCCAATAGACAGATTTAGTGTAATGAACAAGAAGGGAACTAATATTTCAGCCAAATCCTATGGGGCAGTTCAGCACCTACAAAGCACCATACTATTTTCCATAGTGGTTGCACCCTTTTACAGTCCCCCCAGCAATGGATGAGGGTTCCAAACTCCCCACATACTTGCCAATATTTGCTATCTTTTTTTTTAAAATCAGTGCCACTTTAGCTAGGGTAAGATGGTAACTCATTGTAGTTTTTTTTTTTATTGTACTTTAAGTGAAAGTTTACAATTCAAGTCAGTTTCTCATACAAAAATTTATACACATATTGTTATGTGACCCTAGTTACTCTCCCTATAATGTGACAGCACACACCTCCTTTCCACCCCGGATTTTCCATGTCCATTCAACCAGCTCCTGTCGTGTTCTGCTTTCTCATCTAGCTTCTGGACAGGAGCTGCCCATTTAGTCTCATGTACCTACTTGGGCAAAGAAACACACTCTTCAGTATCATTTTATGTCTTATAATCCAATTTAATCTTTGTCTGAAGAGTTGGCCTCGGGAATGGTTTTACTTTTGGGCTAACAGAGAGTCCGGGGGCCATGCTTTCTGGGGTTCCTCCAGTCTCAGTCAGACCATTAAGTCTGGTCTTTTTACTAGAGTTTGAGTTCTGCACTCCACTTTTCTTCTGCTCCATCAGGGACTCTCTGTTGTGTTCCCTGTCAGGGTGGTCATTGGTTGTAGCCGGGCACCATCTAGTTCTTTTGGTCTCAGGCTGATGCAGTCTCTGGTTTATGTGGCCCTTTCTGTCTCTTCAGCTAATATTTTCCTTGCGTTTGTGGTGTTCTTTATTCTCCTTTGCTCTAGGTGGGTTGGGATCAATTGATGCATCTTAGACAGCCCCTCTCTAGCTTTTAAGACCCCAGGCGCCACTCACCAAAGTGGGATGCAGAACATTTTAATGAACTTTCTTATACCAATTGACATAGATGTCCCCTGAAACCATGGTTCCCAGACCCCCACCCCTGCTACTCTGTCCCTTGAAGTGTTTGGCTGTATTCAGGAAACTTCTGAGATTTTGGTTTCTCCAGTCATGCTAACTTCTGTATTATGTCTTGTCTTCCCTTCACCTAAAATAATTCTTGTCTACTATCTAGTTAGTGAATACCCCTCTCCCTCCATCTCCATCCTCGTAAACATCAAAGAATGGTTTGTTCTGTGTTTAAACTTTTTCTTGAGTTCTTATAATAGTGGTCTCACACAATATTTGTCCTTTTGTGACTAATTTCACTCAGAATAATGCCTTTCAGATTCATCCATGTTATGAGATGATTCATGGATTCATCCTTCTTCTTTATTGTTGCGTAGTATACCATTGTATGAATATACTATAATTTGTTTATCCGTTCATCCATTGATGGGCATCGAGGTTGTTTCCATCTTTTCGCTATTGTGAACAGTGCTGCAATGAACATGGGTGTGCATATATCTATTCGTGTGATGGTTCTTATTTCTCTAGGATATATTCCAAGGAATGGGGTTGCTGGATTGTATGGTACTTCTAAATTTAGCTTTTTAAGGAAGTGCAAAATTGATTTCCACAGTGGTTGTACCATTTTACATTCCCACCAACAGTGTATAAGTGTTCCAGTCTCTCCACACCCTCTCCAACATTTATTATTTTGTGTTCTTCGGATTAATGCTAGCCTTGTTGGGGTGAGATGGTATCTCATTGTAGTGATTTGATTTGCATTTCCCTAATGGTTAATGATCTTGAGCATTTCCTCATGTGTCTGTTAGCTGCCTAAATGTCTTCTTTGGTGAAGGGCCTGTTCATATCTTTTGGACATTTTTTAGTTGGGTTATTTGTCTTTTTGTTGTTGAGGTTTTGCAGTATCTTATAGATTTCAGAGATTAGACCCTGATCGGATTTGTTATGTTTTCATTCTCATTTGATTCTGTGAATTTCTTTATTCCATCCTTAATTTCTTCTATAATCCAGTAATTTTTGAGCAAGGTATTGCTCAGTTTCCATGTGTTTGGATTTTTTTTTTCTTGCTTTTTCTGTTACTGATTTCAACTTTTATGGCTTTACGGCAGAAAAGGTGCTTTGCAATATTTCAATACTTCGGATTCTGTTAAGGCTTGCTTTATGACCTAATATGTGGTCTATTCTGGAGAATGTTCCATGTGCACTGGAAAAGAAAGTATACTTGGCTGCTGTTGGATGGAGTGTTCGGTATGTGTCTATGAGATCAAGTTGGTTGATTGTAGCATTTAGATCTTCCATGTCTATATTGAGCTTCTTTCTGCATGTTCTGTCCTTCACCGAAGTGGTGTGTTCAAGTCTCCTACTATTATTGTGGAGCTGTCTCTCTCTCTTTTCAATGCTGTTATAGTTTGTTTTATGTATTCTGGAGCCCTGTCATTGGGTGCGTAAAAATTTATTATAGTTATGTCCTCCTGGTGTATTGACCCTTTAATCATTATATAGTGTCCTTCCTTATGCTTGGTCGTGGATTTTACTTTAATGTCTATTTTGTCAGAGATTAATATTGCCACTCCTGCCCTTTTTTGGGTGTTGTTTGCTTGATATAATTTTTCCCATCCTTTGAGTTTTAGTCTGTTTCTGTTGTTAAGTCTGAGGTGTGCCTCTTGTAGGCAGCATATAGACCAATAGTGTTTTTTTGGTACATTCTGCCACTCTGTCTCTTTATTGGTGCATTTTAGTCCATTTACATTCAGCGTAATTATTGATAGGTATGAGTATAGTGCTGTCATTTTAATGTCTTTTTCTTTTTTGGTATTGTTGACAGTTTCTTTGTTCCACTTAATTTTCTGTGCTGAGTCCTTTTTCTTTTCATCTTTTTCATTGTTTTGTTGTTGATTTTGCATTTGCTGAGTCTTAATGTTTTTCTTTTTTTATTTTGATGTGTAGGATTGTTAGTTTCCTTTGTGGTTACCTTAATATTTACCCCTATTTTTCTAAGTTTAAACCAGTCTTTTGTTTCTTTATACAGCCTTGACTTCCTCTCCATATGAAAGATCTATAATTACATTTTTTAGTCCCTCTTTTTTGTTTTAATATTGTCATCTTTTACATATTGACCTCTCTGTTTTCCTTTCTTCAGTGTTTTAGCTTTGATTTATTTTTGTGACTTTCCTATCAGGGTTGATATCTGGTTGCTCTGTCCTGTGTTCTAGTCTTGGGTTGTTATCTGATATTATTGATTTTCTAACTGGAGGACTCCCTTTAGTATTTCTTGTAATTTTGGTTTGTTTTTTGCAAATTCCCTAAACTTTTGTTTATCTGGAAATGCTCTAATTTCACATTCATATGTGAGAGATAGTTTTGCTGGATATACAGTTCTTGGCTAGTGATTTTTTTTCCTTCAAGGATTTATATATGTCATCCTATTGCCTCTTTGCCTGCATGATTTCTGCTGAGTAGTCTGAGCTTAGTCTTATTGACTCTCCTTTGTAGATGACTTTTCGTTTGTCCCTAGCCGCTGTTAAAATTCTCTCTTATTTTTGGTTTTGGGAAGTCAAATTATAATATGTCTTCATGACTTTCTTTTGGGATCTACCTTATGTGGGGTTTGATGAGAATCTTGGATAGGTATCATCTCATCTTTCAGGATATCAGGGAAGTTTTCTGCCAACAAATCTTCAACAATTCTCTCTGTATTTTCTGTTATCCCTTCCTGTTCTGGTACTCCAATCACTCGTAGGTTATTCCTCTTGATAGAGTCCCACATAATTTTTAGGGTTTCTTCATTTTTTTAATTCCTTTATCTGATTTTTCCTCAAATAAGTTGGTGTCAAGTAGTTATCTTCAATCTTGCTTACTCTGACTTCCATTGCCTGAATTATGCTCCTATGACTTTTATTGAGTCGTCTAATTCTGAAATTTTATTAGTAATCTTCTGTATTTCTGATCGCTGCCTCTCTATGGATTCTTGCAGCCTGTTAAATTTGTCATTATGCTTTTCTCTAATCTTCTTAAGTTCCTCTACTGCTTTGTCTGTGTGTTCCTTGGATTGTTCTGCATTTTGTCTGATCTCCTTCCTGGTCTCTTGAAGAGTTCTGTATATTAATCTTTTATACTCTACCTCCTGTAATTCCAAGAAGTTCTCTTCTTCCGGAAAATGTCTTGATTCTTTGTTTTGGGAGCTTGCTAAAGCCATCGTGTTCTGCCTCTTTATGTGATTTGATATTGACTGTTGTCTCCGAGCCATCAATAAGTTATATAGTTATTTATTTTATGTTTGCTTCCTGTGTCTTAGCTTCTTGTTTTGTTTTGTTTTGTTTTGATATGTCCTAATTGGCTGCTGGTGTGAGCTAGCTTGATTATTGGTGACTTTGAAGCTCTAATGTCCTGTCACCAGTTGGTTAGCTCTGTTATGTGGTATGTGAAGTATGTGAACCCACGCGTGTGAGGTATGTGAGGTTTGTGAGCCCAGGAGTCCATTTAATTTTCTTGTATGGATTCAGCTCAGGTGTCCAGGTAGTTGGTCACCAAGTGTGTGGTGCAGGCTCTCACCTACAGTCCTAGATGGGCAGGGGTGATTGGTGTAGGAACAGGCATCTGGCTGCAGCAGGGAGACACACTCTGAGCAAGGCAGGGGGGCTGACGGCTGGCCCTGAGGTTCTCGGTGGAAAGCGTGTCCATGTTCCCTAGAGTGCATAGGTGAGTACACTTTGCAGCCTGACTATGGGCACCCAGTGCTGTTGGCTGTAAGGACTAGGGGCCATCACTTATTCTTGGACCCCTGTCGCAGGTGGCTAGGTGGCGTGGGTGAAGCCACCAGTCCTCAGGTCCCTGATATGGGTAGGTGAGGACCCTGCTTAATGGGCAGAGCAGTGTCAAATGTCTCAAACCTGCCACTCCACTATATAGCTGAAAAAGTTGAAGTTAGGCTTCAGGCATATACCATGTTGTACTGTGGTAATGAGGGCCTACACTGTTGAAATGGGACCACACAAGTCTATGCAGGGGTGAAAGACATTCAAAGTCCGTGAACTTCTTATGCCTGTGCCTAGGCAAAGGAGCTGTGCCTACCCTGAGTTCCCGGCTTAGGGGAGCTGGAAGATTATTTTTTCCTTTTTGTTAATTTGTTCCCTCTCCAAGACTGGTAGATGGTTCAGGGTACATGACGGGTCCTACTTCCAGCCCAGGGGACTCAGCAATCGCTGAAGCTGGCCCGAGACCCAGTGCAGAGCAGGGAGGGGGTAGGTAAATGGGAGAGAGGTTTTTTCCCAAAGGAGGTGTTTTTTGATCCTCGTGGTAGGTTAGACGCATGTACTTATCTTTTGTCAGTTGAGTGCCACTTTTCACTGGTCTTGGAGGCCCGGGTAGACTCTACCATTCAGTCTCTCCCAGTGTGGAAAACATGCCCCAAGAGCCACTGCCTCACCGCACACGCCAGCTGATACGAGCTGAAGGGTGCCTGTTCCCATAAGGTCAGGTCTGACAACTCCTCACTGCTTTGGAACCGTCTCTCCGTCTCTCTGCCGCTCAGTCCGATTCAACTTTGCCTTTGATTTTCAAGGCTCCTGGATTGTCATATATAATTGATTCACTTGTTTTTTCAGGTATTTGTTGTAAGAGGGACCACGGGAAGCATCTGACTACTCTGCCATCTTGGCCCCGCCTCCCTCATTGTAGTTTTGGTTTGCAGCTCTCTCATGGCTAATGATCATGAACATCTTTTCATGTTTGTTGGCTGCTTGTATGTCCTCTTTGGTGAATGATCTTTTCATGTCCTTTGCCCATTTTGTGATTGAGTTGTTCATCTTTTTGTTGTTGTGTTGTTGCAGTTTTCTATAGATTCAAGAGATTAGACCCTTATCAGATAAGGCATTTCCAAAGATTTTTTCCAAAGTCTATAGGTTGTCTGTTTACTGTTTTAATAAAAGGATCATGACGTCTGCAAATAGAGATAGTTTTACTTCTTCCTCTCTGATTTAGATACTTTTTTTTTTCTTTCTTGTCTTACTGCTCTGGCTTGTATATCCAGTACAATGTTGAATAAGAGTGGTGATAATAGGCATCCTTGTCTCATTTCTGTTCTCAAGGGGAAAGCTCTCAGCCTTTCTCTATTGAGTATAATGTTCACTGTTGGCTTTGCATATATGCCCTTAATTAAGTTGAACAATTTCTCTTCTGTTCCAATTTGCTGAGGGTTTTTATCAGGAAAGGGTATTGAATTTTATCGACTCCTTTTCTGCATGGATCGATATGATCATGTGATTCTTTGCCTTTGTTTTATTTACGTTGTAGATTACACTGATTGATTTTATAATGTTGAACCACCCTTGTAATCCTGGTATGAATCTTCCTTGATCATGGTGTATGATTTTTTCAAAATGTTCTTGAAGTTTGTTGGCTAGAATTTTGTTGAGAATTTTTGCAACTAAGTTCACAAGGGATATTGGTCTGTAATTTTCTTCTCTTTCTTTTTCTGTGATGTCTTTGCCTATTTTAGGTATCAGGTTTACAGTGGCTTCATAGAAAGAGTTTGGTAGTTTTTCCTCCTTGTCTTAGTTATCTAGTGCTGCTATAACAGAAGTACTAAAAGTGGATGGCTTTAACAAACAGAAATTTATTCTCCATCAATCTTCCCCTGGACTAGGAGCTTCTCTGCACAGGAACCCCGGGTCCAAGGAACACACTCTGCTCCCGGCACTGCTTTCTTGGTGGTATGAGTCCCCCCCCCCATCTTGCTGTTTGCTTCTCTCTTTTATATCTCAAAAGAAACTGGCTCAAGATAGAATCCAATCCCATAGATTGAGTCCTGCCGCATCAACACAACTGCCGCCCATCCCCCCTCATTAACATCACAGAGGCAGGATTTACAGCATGTACAAAAATCACATCAGATGATAAAATGGTGAACAATCACACAGTACCAGGAATCATGGCCCAGACAAATTGATACACACATTTCTGGGAGATTTAATTCAATCCATGACACTCCTGTATTTCTGAAAAGGTTGCATAGGATTGGTGTCAACTCTTCTCTGAATGTTTGGTAGAATTCTCCAGTGTAGCCACCTGGTCCTGTGCTTTTCTTCTTGGCAGTTTTTTTTTTAAATGACATCTTCAATGTCTTCTTTTATAATGGGTCTGTTTAAATTTTTTACCTCTGTGTTAGTTTGGGTAGGTAGTGTGTTTCTAGGAATTGTCCGTTTTATCTAGGTTTTCAAATTTGTTAAAGTATACTTTTTCATAATCATCAGTTCTGATCTTCTTTATGTCTGTTGGATCGGTTATAATGTCACCAATTTCATTTCTTAATTTGGTTATTTACCTCCTCTTTTTTTTTTTTTGTCAAACTAGGTGGCATTTTGTCTATTTTATTGTTGCTTTCAAAGAACCAACTTCTGGTTTTGTTAATGCTTTCAACTGTTTTCCTATTTTCAATTTCATTTATTTCTGCCCTGTTCTTTCTTTCTTTATTTTTCTGGTAGCTTTTGGATTCTTTTGCTCTCCCTTTTCTATTTGTTCAAGTTGTCAGTTTAAGTTAAAGATTTCAGTTTTTTCTTGTATTTTAATGTAGGCATTTATTGCTATAAATTTCCCTCTGAGTACTGCTTTCACTGTGTTCCAAAGGCTTTGATGCATTTTCATTTTATTCTAGAATTTTTTTTAATTTCACTTTTTATTTCTTCTTTGATCCAATAGTTTTTTTAGCAGTGTATTAGTTAGCTTCCTTATATTTATTATTTTTTCCTTATTTATCCTGTTGTTGATTTCTAGCTTCATACCGCTATGGTCAGAGATGATGTTTAGTATGATTTTGATCTTTTTAAATTTGTTGAGACTTATTTTGTGCCCCAGTATGTGGTCTACTCTAGGAAATGATCCATGTGCACTGGAAAAGAAAGTATATTGTTCTGATGCTGAGTGAAGTGTTCTATATATGTCAGTTAGGTCTAATTGGCTTACGGTTTTATTTAAGTTTTCAGTGTCTATAATTGAAAGTGGTGTGTTGAAGTCTGTTACTATTATTGTGGAGTTGTCCATTTCTCTTTTCATATTAGTCAGTATTTGTTTCCAGTATTTTGGTGCATTGCTGTTAGGTGCATATATATTTATAATTGTTATGTCTTCTTGCTGAATTGACCTTTTTATTATTATGTAATGTCCTTCTTTATCTATTGTAATAGATTTTGATTTAAAGTCTATTTAATCTAATAACTTTATAGCCACCCCTGCTCTTTTTGTTTACTGATTGCATGGAATATTTTTCTCCATCTGTTTATTTTCAGTCTGTTTGTGTCCTTATGTCAAAGGTGTGTTTCTTGTAGATAGTACAAGGATGGGTCATGTATTTTTTATCCTTTCTGCCACTCTCTGCCTTTTACATGGGGAATTTAAACCATTTACATTTAAGGTTATTACTGAAAATGAAGTGTCTACCTCACTCATTTTGCTATATTTTTTAACTGTTTTGTATTTTCTTGGTTTTTTTATTCTGATTTTTCTGCTTTTGTTTGTATTTGTGTGCTTTCTTATGATGAGTCTTTCTGCTATCTTCCTTCTTCTGAATGTTTCTTCTTGGTGATTTCTTAGTGGTTAGATTACACAACTTACACATGTTAGATTACACAACTTACAATTACAGCAACATTTAACACATGAACAACAGTTAACATACAACCTGAACATAATAAATTTATTCATGATATGCTCCTCCCTCTCTGTTTCTGTTGGTGTAGCTCCATTAACATCAATATACAAACTATCTTCAATAAATTTACTTTGTAATTATTTCTTAATGTTCTGGCCTTTATATTTGGAGTACTCCCTTGAGTAATACTTGCAAAGCTGGTCTGGTAGTGGCAAATTTCCAGTGCTTCTGTTTGTTTAGGAATGTCTTGATTTCCCCCTCATTTTTAAATGACAACTTTGCTGGGTAAAGAATTCTTGCTTGGCAATTGTTTTGGTTCAGTATTTTATATATGTCGCTCCATTGTCTTCTGGCCTCTAGAGTTTCTGGGGAGAAATCTACCCTGATTCTTATGAAAAACCCTTGGTATGTTATATTGCATTTCTCTGTTGCTGTTTTCAGAACTCTCTCGTTGTCTTTGCTTTTCAAGAATTTTATTAGAACAGGAGGTGATCTTTATGTGTCTCTTCTGATTGGGGTTCATGTAGCTTCTTATATTTGCAGGCTTGGTTCTCTGTTCAGGTCTGGGAAATTCTCTCTGATTATCTCTTCGAAAATTGTTTCTGTATATTTATTGTTGTCAAGTGCTCTGGTATTCCAATAATTCTAATGTTAGATTTCTTAATTGAATCCCACATTTTCTTTTGGGTTTCTTTGCTTTTCTTTGTTCTTTTCTCTTGAGAATTGATAATTTCAGTTATTTTGTCTTCTAGTTCACTTATTCTATCTTCTGTCAATTCAACTCTGTTGAGTGTTTCTTTTTCTAATTCGATGTTTTATTCTTCTGTTCCAGTATTTTTTTTTTTTTGATGTTTTCAATTTCTTTGTTAAGTCTCTAATTTTATTCCTCCATTTGTTTCCTGATCTCCTCTAGTTTGTTTTTTGTGTGCTTTTTGCTTTCTTTAAACATAATTAGCATCACAGTCTGAAAATTATCAATTATTTGCATTATTCTGGCCTCCACAAGAGAGATTTCCTCTTCTTCATGTTTTGCTTTTGATTGTTCTTTCTTCTCTTGAGATTTTTTGTGTTTGACTATCTTTTGTTGAACTTGGGCCATTTCTTTTTTGTCTTCAATTTTGTATTCTGTTTATTGTGGGCAATTTTTCTGATTCGGCACCGTGGTGGTGCAGCAGTCAAGTGCCCAGTTGCTAACTGAAAGGCTGGGACTTGCATCCACCAGCTGTTCCATGGAGAAGGATGTGGCATACTGCTTCCATAAAGATTCACGGCCCTGGGAACCCCACAGGGCAGCTCCTCTCAGCCATCCTATCAGTTAGAATAACCCAGCAGCAGTAGGCTTGGTATCTTCTCCTGAGAACCACTAAATGGCTCTCTTACTCTTAGGTTTTTTTCAGTGCTGGTTTAGGAGTTCTCGAATTCAATATGCATGAGTGGGAACAGGGGGATTAGCTGGTCACAGACATTGACATAAGAGATGGGCTTTGCTTTTCTTTTGGTGATGGTCGGGGACTGTCTATGACTTTACCTCACTGGAACCCCTCCACAGGTACTCCCACAGTGTCCTGCAGTGGGCTGTTTCCTGGGTCATCTGTCAGTGTGAAGTATTCTCCTTGCCCTGCTGCCCTGGCCATTCCTTCCAATCCTAGTGCAGATCCATCTCAGGCCTCAGTGACATTCAACAACACTCTCACACAGCACCATAGTCTCCCTTTCCCCCCCTCCCAATTGTGCAGCTTGCAAGCTCCCATGGCCAATTTGCCCCACCTTAAAAAAAATCGGGCTAGAGTTTCCTCATATTAGCTCCTTTTCTGTGTTCCCTGTTTGGGGTGTTACCCAGCCCCATCCCAAAATGGCAGCGATGAGCAAGTGCTCCTTATGTTAGTGGGCAGGATCTCTCAATTTCTGTCCTCACCTCATTCCTCCTCTCCCCCGCTTCTGGACTCACCCTAACTCTCCAATACCTCAGCTGATGTTCAAAGTTCTGAGATGTCAGTTTGTTTGTTTTTATTTGTTTTTCAGTGAGTTAGTTGTGGGGGAGTAAATGGGAGTATCCACTCACTTCATCATCTTGCTCCACCTCCCCTCAGGAGGATTTTGGTTGTACATAAGCAGTTCAACAGCTGCTGTCTCTCTTTATTTTTCATTGTTCTAAATATATCACACAACTTTTGCCAGTTCAACTTTTTACAGGTGTACAACTTACTGGCAGCAATTACATTAACTGGCTGTGCAATCATACCCTTAATCAATGTGATTATTCCATCTCTGTAAACTGAAACTCAATACTCCATAAGCAATAACCCCATTTTCCCCCTGTCTCCTGTCCCTGGTAACTACTAATAAACTTTGGTCTCTATATTTTCTTCTGTTCTTGTCTTTTTATATAAGTGAGGTCATACAATATTTGTCCTTTTGTGATTGACTTATTTCACTCAGCATAATGTCTTCAAGCTTCATCCATCCATATCATAGCATGTATGAAGACTTCATTTCTCTTACTGGCTGAGTAGTATTCCATTGTGTATATGTATCACATTTTGATTATCCATGCATCCGTTGATGAGCATTTAGGTTGTTTCCACCTTTTGGTTATTGTGAATAGTCTTGCAGTGAACACTGGGGTACAAGTATCTGTTTCAGTCTCTGTTTTCAAGCTTTCAAGTCTTTTGGAATATACCCTAGGAGAGGAATTGCTGGGTCATGTGATAGTTCTATTTCTCATTTTTTGAGGAATTACCACACTGCTTTCCACAATAGCTGTACCATTTTGCATTCCCACCAGCAATAAATAACGGTACCAATTTCTCCACGTCCTCATCAACATTTACTATTTTCTCTCATTTTTGTCTTAGCCATCTTAAAAAACCCAAAACCTATTGCCATCAGGTTGATTCTGACTCATAGTGACCCTAAAGGACAGAGCAGAACTGCCCCCATATTGTTTCCAAGGCTGTAATCTTCACAGGAGAAGACTGCCACATCTTTCTTCCAAGGAGCAGCTGGTGGGTTCAAACCACCTGTCTTTCATCTAGCAGCCAAGCTCTTAACCACTGCACCACCAGAACTCCTTTTTAGTCATCCTACTGGGAGTGAAATGGTATCTCATTGAGGTTTTGATTTGCATTTCTCTGATGGCTAATGACATTGAGCATCTTTTCGAGTGTTTTGTGGCCATTTGATGATTGGGTTATTTGTCTTTTTTTTGTTAAATTGTTGAAATTATATATACATATATTTTTGGTTATTAGATTCTTATTGGATATGTGGTGTCTCAGGCTGAGTTCTGTAGAAAAGCAAAACCAGTGAAGTCTCTCTCTCTCTCTCTATATATATATATATATATATATATATATATATATATATATATATATAGAGAGAGAGAGAGAGAGAGAGATTTATATCAAATAAACGGCTCACATGATTGTAGAGGTTAGAAAATCCAAAGTCTGTGGGTCAGGCTGGAGGCTTCCCCTGACTCACAAAGTTGCAGGGGTTGGAGAACCCAAGATAGGCAGGTAAGCTGGCAGGCTGTTGGCTCACAGACTGCGGAGACTGATGAATCCCAAAATCAGCATGTAAGCAGCTAGCTCAAGTCCCAAGAACCACAAGTCAGATGAACAGGAACCAGCTGCGGGATCCAGAGTGAGCAAAAGCCCACAGGCCTTGCCAGAAAGTCCGCCTATATTGGATGCAGTTCACACCCCCAAGGAAATTTCCTTTCAACTGACTGGCTACTCACACCAGATCCCATTATGGAAGTAATCACATTATATCATATCTCATGATGGAAGTGATTACATCATTATACGACTACCAAACTACATCATAACTGCCAAACCACTGAGAATCATGGCCCAACCAAGTTGACACGCAACCTTAATGATCACATATATTTTCCCAAGATATTCTCCCAGTTAGTAGCTTGTCTTTTCACTTTGCCTGTCCAGAATTTGTCAGAGCAAGACTATCACCACCTTTATTCTGAATATCATATTTGTATTAATGGAACTTATGATCTGTCAGTTGTTTTTGGTAGTCACTTAAAATACCACTGACTCAGAATCACTAAAAAAAGAAATACTTATGAAATACCTACTATGCATCAGGCTCCAAGCAACAAGTTCTAGAGATCTTACAGAGAGATACGCAAGAAACAGTCTTTTCCCAAATAGTGGGTACAATTTAAAAGGTTGTATCAGACTTAACAACCGGCGATATTCAGATGACACAACCTTGCTTGCTGAAAGTGAAGAGGACTCGAAGCACTTACTAATAGATCAAAGACTACATCCTTCAGTATGGATTACACCTCAATATAAAGAAAACAACATTCTTCACAACTGGACCAATAAGTAACGCAATGATAAACAAAGAAAATACCGAAGTTGTCAAGGATCTCATTTTACTCGGATCCACAATCAACACCCATGGAAGCAGCAGTCAATAAATCAAATGACGTATTGCATTGGACAAATCTCCTGCAAAAGACCTCTTTAAAGTGTTAAAAAGCAAGGATGTCACCTTGAAGACCAAGGTGTGCCTGACCCAAGCCACGGTGTTTTCAATTGCCTCATATGCATGCGAGCGCTGGACAACAAATAAGGAGGACCAAAGAAGAATTGATGCCTTTGAATTATGGTGTTAGTGAAGAATATTGAAATTTACCATGGACTGCCAGAATAAGTAACAAATCTTTCTTGGAAGAAGTACAGCCAGAATGCTCTTTGTAAGGAAGGATGGCGAGACTTCATCTCATGTATTTTTGACGTTTTATCAGGAGACACCCAGTCCCTGGAGAAGGACATCATGCTTGGTAAAGTAGAAGGTCAGCGAAAAAGAGGAAGACCCTCAAGGAGATAGACTGACACAGTGGCTGCAACAATGGTCTCAAGAATAACAAAGATTGTGAGGCTGGTGCAAGACCAAGCAGTGTTTTGTTCTGTTGTACATAGGGTCGCTATGGGTGGGACTCCAGCTTTCTAGGTTTTTATAGACTTCTGGGTGTTTAAAGCAGGTTACTGACATGGTTAGCATTGTACTTAGGAAGGTTAATCTGGTGGCATGAAACCAACATTAGAGAGTAGCAGACAGGACTAGAGAGCACAGTCATGAGGTCACTGCACTAATCCAGGCAAGAGGCGATGAAGCTCTGATCTGAGGTAGAAGGAATGACTGAGAAGGGTTTGGTAAACTACACATCCATTTACCATCCTAACTCCCAAAACTTCCAGCTCAGCTGTTCCCAGGGCACTGTGTGGTCATCTCTGATGGAGAACTCTGAACTTGGAAAGATAGAGGTATAGCTAGACAAGAGCCCAACCTGTTCAATTCCACATCTGATTGGCAGGGCCCAGCAAGTTGCCAAAGAAAACAACATATCGTCTGAAAATATGAGCTTGGTTACACTTTTTGGTAAATTATGAGGTAGGTGATGACTGAAATATCTCTAATTTCGTCTTTTTTGTTTAATATGTTGATCAAACAGATTTTTCAAAGAAGCGAATGGAAACTCCCACAAAATACACACTTGCTAACCTTGATATTTTTAAACAAAGATGAAAGAGAAGGAGAGGCAGGCAGAGTAAACAGACCCAAAACATGTTTTGGCATCTTTTCTGCACCTAAACATCAAACATCAAGGGTTTCCATCTTTACTGCCAACTCTCAGTTTGTGTGATCCCCCTCATCTAATTAGAAGTTGGATAATGCTTCAGAGAGGTGGCCCAACAGGACAAGTTTCTTTCTCTCATGCACTGCCAATTTTCAAACGAAATGCTTAAGTAGTTATCACTTGTGTGGTGACAAAAGTGCATCTTCTTTAAAAAGAAAACCTGGAGAGAAACAGATTTTTTTTTTTGCAGTAGCCAGCTTCTATTTCCACAGTAACCAAAAAGCTATCTGGCAACCACATTCACAACTTCCTATGGGATCCTGAACAATCCATTTGAGCCTAGAGGTGTACTCGGTACTAGGAAGTCACCCTTCTTGTTTAGTGTAAATTCCACATGCTGCCACTTTTCATGACATTTAGTTTCTTTTGTCCAATCTTTGGAAGAAGGATTCTTCTCATTCTTCCCATTTTCTGTCCTATATTGTCAACAGAGATAATTAAAAAAAACAAAAAGAAAAGGATGAGGCGCAAGGACAGGGAAATTCAGAAAGAGGAATGGAGACAAATCTAAGGGTAAGAAGGGAACCAGAGTGATAGAAGAGTAGAAAGAGGTTTGGCAGTATGGAATCTCAAGTTCAAGCTCCAGTTCTGCTACCTACTCACCATATGATCTTGGGTAAAGACCTTTCCTCCTAAAAGCCTCTAAAACAAGCTGGTGTATGTTAAGGATAAGTGTTGCCCAATGTTTGAAGTTTAGGCACGATGTTTTTGGATTTTAAAAACTTTCAGTAATATGAGTAGCATCGTCTTACTTAAATGTAGTGGAAAACAATGTAATTTGTGGAGCTGGTCTATCTGGATTCTAATATAGACTTTTACATTACACTTATTTGTTATATAATTTTGGGCATATTACTTAATTGCTCTGTGCCTCAGTTTCTTCATCTGTAACCTGAAAATGAAAGAGTACCTACTTCATATAGTTTGTGAGTATTAAATGAATTAACACATATAAAGCACATAAAACAGTTTATGGCTCTGAAAGAACAGGGTTTGTTTGTTTTTCTTATCTTGGTAGCTCTCCTATTTAATCAGGGATTGAATTGCCCAGGTTTGTAGCAAGCTTTGAGATTTTCAACCACGTCAGTATCTCCAGGACCTTTTCAGGAATTCCTACAGTTCTGATTTCCAATCCCTATCTTCACTTATCAACTTCTTCTCATCAACCCTTTCAGCCTCTCCACCCCTACTTTAATCTTCAGGCCACTCACCTATTTGGTGAATTACTGGGTTGAATAAGTACCCCCCAAAAAAAAATTTAATATATACCTGGAAAATGTGAATGCCATCTTATTTGGAAATAGAGTATTTGCAGATGTAATCAAATCAAGATGTGATCTTAATGGATTAGGCTGGGCCTTAAATCCAATATCACTAAAGTCGTTATAAGACGAGAGAAATCTGGATACAGAAACACAGACACACAGGGGAGAATGCCATGTGAAGTCAGAGATAGAGATTAGAACGAAGCAACTACAAACCAAGGAATGCCAAGGTGTCTTAGTCATCTAGTGCTGCCATAACAGAAATACCACAGGTGGATGGTTTTAACGAAGAGAAATTTATTTCTTCACAGTCAAAGTAGGCTAAAAGTCCAAATTCAGGGCGTCAGCTCCAGGGGAAGGCTTTTTCTGTTGGCCTTCTTCTCTTCAGTGTTCCCCTGGACTAGAAGCTTCTCTGCGCAGGGACCCCAGTCCAAAGGACGCGCTCTGCTCCCGGCACTGCTTTCTTGATGGCATGAGGTCCCCCTTTCTCACTGCTCACTTCTGTCTTCTATATCTCAAGAGATTGCCTCAGGACACATCCAGTCTTGTAGATCAGGTCCTGCCTTACTAACATAACTGCCACCCATCCTCCCTCATTAACATCATAGAGGCAGGTTTACAACAGACAGGAAAATCACACAGTACCAGGAATCATGGCCTAGCCAAACTGATACACACATTTTTTGGGGGACATAATTCAAACCATGACACAAGGATTGCAGGCAATCATCAGAAACTGGAAGAGGAAAGAAAAGATTCTTCCCTAGAACCTTCAATATTTTGATTTTGGACTTTTGGCCTCCAGAACTGTGAGAAAATAAATGTTAGTTGTTTTAAGCCACCCAGTTTGTGGTAATTTGTTACAGCAACCCTAGGAAACTAAAACAGTGAAGATCAATGAACTTCAATAGAGACAGCCCAAAATGAGGCCACCTTAGTCACCAGTCTTTTAGGATGACAGAGGTGAATGGATGGGTAATCTGAGAAGCTACTGGTATAGTACAGTGGTTACAAACTAGACTTCCTGGGAATGCACACACTGCTACTTCCTAGCTGTGTGACCCTTGGGCAAGTTACTTCACCTCTCTGGCCCTACTGAGAATTAAATGAGTTACTCCATGTAAGGTGCCAAAACTTGCACTCATTAAGTACTATCTATTTTTTTTTAAGTACTATCATGGATTCCTGGGTGGTGCAAAAGGTTAACACACTTGGGTGCTAACTGAAAAGTTGGAGGTTGAAGTCAACCCAGAGGTGCCCTGGAAGAAAGGCCTGGCAATCTACTTCTGAAAAATCAGCCATTGAAAACCCTATGGAGAACAGTTCTACTTTGCAACATATGTGGTCACCAGGAGTCCGAGTCAATGGCAACCCATTTAAGTACTATCATTATTAGCTCTAAGTACTATCATTATTAAAGCAGAGTTCTATTTTGACACACATGTGGTCACCAGGAGTCAGAGTCAATGGCAACTCGTTTAAGTACTGCCATTATTATTGCTGTTATTGCTATCGGTACTATCGCTTTATTCTAAGTATGAAATTGCTTTTTTAATATAGACTTTTCCAAGGAAACAACAGACAGCCAATCTTCTCAGAAAAGGATCTGACTGAAAGGCATCAGCTTGTTGTGTGACCATGGCCAAGTCCCTTTCCATCTCTGAACCTGGGGCACCTAATTCATAAAATAAGTGAGCTGTATAAGATGGTCTCCCAGGTTCCATGAGCTCTAATATCCTAGAATTTCAAGCCATTTCTGTTCAGATTCCCTTTAGGTTCCATCTTTGATCAAAGCTCAGTAGCCTTTACTTAGTGCGTTTTTCAGGGATAAATTATTTGGCACGTGGTTCAGTAAAAACGTAATATTATCCCAACTACTGGGGGAAGCAGCCAATTCATTATTTAGTTGATTATCTGACTTAAGGTCTGGGAAAGAAGAAGAAGTTCACTCTCTCCTCCAGATGATGCCTCAACATAACAATGGAAAAAAAACACCCAATTGGAATTGAGAAGAACAGAGTTTGTGCCTTAGTTCTGTTGTCAGCTTGTTCTTTCACCCTAGACAAGACCTTCTCGCTAGCCCTCTGTCAAATGAAAAAGGGAAGGGGAGAGGGCATCAACAGTCTAGACGATCTCAAAGGTCCCTTTTAATTTCTTTAAAGAGCAGGAAAGCTAAGGGCACTGCATGAAAACTAACTGAGAAGAAGCCATCAAGATGTTTACCATATAACTCAAACTTCATATGTCCCAAGTCAAGTTCGTGAGTCCCACCACCCCACAGTATCTACCCCTCCTACAATCTTCACGGTTTCAGTAAATGATAACCCCATTTTTCCAGTTGCTCAGACCAGAAAGTTGTCAGTCATCCTTGACTCCTCTCATTTTCTCATACCAAATATCCAGTCTTTCAGTAAATGTTGTTTTCTCTATCTTCAAAACATATCCAGAATACAACCGTTTCTCACGTTCTTCACCAATACCACTCTGGTCTGAGCCACCATCATCTCTTACCTGGATCACTGCAGTAGCCTTGTCTCCCTGCTTCCCTTCTTGCACATACAGTGCTACTGAAATGTATCCAATGTCACTGTTCTCTGCTCCAGATTCAGAAAAATGTATCAAAGAGTCAAACAGTGTAAATAAAAATGTTTTTCACTTTGGGAAAGAACATCCCAGATAAAATACTAAGTACCACGACAGCTTATTTACTGTCTGGTGCTAGGGGGTTCTGGTTCAAGTTATCCAGTGATAGGGCGTTGGCTCTGTGTTGAATCATAAAAGTGGACCAATCACTCCCAGTGAAATCCTGCCACAGGACACTTGCAGTCCCCTTAGCGGCCAGACAGTGGGATTACAATTCCACCAGCAAGGAACCTAGTCAGACTGCAGAGAACAGAGCCCATGATTAGGGGGCTGCCCATTTAAAAATCTACATCTTCTAACTGGGCAAAACGCTTACAAAAAAGACTGTCTTGTGCCCCTTACTCCTATAATTGTTTGATTTGTTTTTCTCACTTCCATCCCCTAACAGCCTTAAGTCCCATTTATATGGAACCTCAAAGCAATCCACCCTGAACAATGGAAATCTTAGGAGTCGAAGAATCATTCTTGATCTGACCACCACACTGGGCACCTTTGCTGGCTCTCACACCAAACTCAGACCTGTTAATCACCCTCTGCCTGCAAAACCACTTCTCTAGGTCTTTGTGTACTCAATATTCTTTAAACTTTTAATTCACTCCTCATATTATTGCAGACTTGTCCAGTCAAAGACATCAAAACATGTTTCCAGCAAGTACGATGATAAAGCTGAAGAAACTGAGGGAGAAACTAGTAACTAACTAGTAACTAACTAACTAGAAGAAACTAGTAACTGACTAGTTACATCTTTGAATAAACAGAAACAGATTTTAAATATATCAACCTCTTGTCCCTTGCTCCAGTTCACTTTTCATTTTATTTCCAGAGCTACCATGTTTGAAATATCCATCATGACCTATAATCTATTGCTTCAGTTCAGTCATGCTCCCTGTCTACTTCCATGATGGATTAGAGGAAACCACAGGTAATACTGCTGACCACTTCAGCCCAGATATCCGTATAGAAATGTATTTCTTTTTTTTAATGCCTAAATTTCAAAAGGCTGTACCATACAATCCAGTATCTCATTATACTGGTATCATGGTGCTGTCATTCTGTTTGTTTGTGACTATAAGATCCTTGGGGGCAGTGAATTCAAGATCCTCCCTAAATTGTGTCCCCTTTCCCCTTAGCTCTTCCTAGCACACAGCCAGGCACTTAGCAGGTGCTTAATTAAGAGTCGTTGATTGATGGATTCTTTTTATTTTATCACCTTATTAGGGTCATCTCTAAAGACATCTATTAGATCACAATAGGACCTTTTGCTGAATGGCTTGCAGTTCACTTACTATCATCAGGAAACTACAGCCATGGATGATCAGCTATGACCCTTAGCCTAGGGTGTTAATGATGCCAAAGTTCAGTCCCTGTATAGGTGAATTTTATCTTTGTTTTCATGGCTATGGAGTGTAACCTCAAAAAGCATTCCAAATTATATGTGGGTAAATTAACCATTTCCCTGACTAGGAAATTTACTTTACTCAAAAGACAGTATATAAAAACATAAAATTATTATGCAGCTGCTTATCTAAACATAAACCAAATACAGTTAGTGATTTCTGTGGCCTGGTTCACCTTTGTTATCTCTTAATGCTAGTTTTCTGTATAGAAATGATTTTTATTCCTCTTCCCTTGTGCTAATAGTTTCCAAAACCAAATTCCAGTACAAGGACTATTCACTGTATAAACCTGAGGCTTCTTGCCTACTGCTCTCTAAAAGAGATCCAAAACTTTAGAGATATTCTCCTATTCATCCAGGAAGGGGACTTGCATTACCAGTTCCAATTCACAGCCGCGGAAAGAAAACTGAGACTAGTGTGGCTACACAGTCTTCAAATAGGATGACACAACATATGCTTTAACTTCCAATGCAACAGCAAAAATCCTCTGCCCCTTAATTCACAGAGGTATTCAAAACTTACGTACTTTTAGCAAGGTTGCAGAATACAAAATCACTTATATTTCTTCTATACACTAACAATGAAAAATCCAAAATTAAGAAAACAATTTAATTCATAATAGCATCAAAAGAAATAAAATACTTAGTAGTAAAATTAACAAAAAAGTGCAAAACTTAAACTCTGAAAATTACAAAACACTGTTGAAAGAAATTAAAAAGACCTAAGTAAATGGAGGAGCCCTGGTGGCACAGTGGTTAAGAGCTTGGCTGATAACCAAAAGGTCAGCAGTTTGATTCCACCAGCCACTCTCTGGAAACCCTATGAGGCAGTTCTACTCTGTCATGTAGGGTTGCTATGAGTATGAATCGACTCGACGGCAACAGGTTTGGTTTGGTTTTTTTAAGTAAATGGAATGACATCCCATGATCATGGATCAGAAGACTTAATAGTTAAAATAGCAATACTCCCCAAATTGATCTACAGATTCAACTAAATCCCTACCAGAATGCCAGCTGGTTTCTTTGTAGAAATTGACAAGCTGATCTTCAAATTCATATGAAAATTCAAGGAACCCAGAAGAGTCAAAACAATCTTGAAAAAGAAGAACACAATTGCCGGACTCACGCTTCCCGATTTCAAACTTAAATGACAGTTATCAGTAGCATACAGTGTGTTACTGGCATAAGGACAGGCATATAGATCAGTGGAATAGAACTGAGAGTCCAGAAATAAACACTCACATTTACTGTCAACTGATTTTTGACCAAGATGCCAAGATGATTCAATGGAGAAAGAACAGTCTCTTCTACAAATGGCTCTGGAACAAATGGATATTCACATGCAAACAAATGAAGTTGAATTCCTTCTTCACACCACGCACAAAAATTAACTCAAAAATCTAAATTAACTCAAAACCTACAACCTAAAAGCAAGAGCTAAAACCATAAAACTTTTAGAAGAAAGTGTGGTTGTAAACCTTTGTGACTTTAGATTAGGCAAAGACTTCTTAGATATGACATCAAAAGCACAAGTGACAAAAGAAAAAAACAGATAAATTGCACTTAATCAAAATGTAAAACTTTTGTGCTTCAATGGACACCATCAAAAAAGCGAAAAGAACCCACAGTACAGGAGAAAATATTCACAAAGCATAATCTTGTATCTATAATATGTAAAGAACTCTTACAACTCAATAATAAAAAGAAAACCCAATTAAAAAATGGGCAAAGGATCTCAATAGACACTTCTCCTCAGATATACAAATGGCTAAGAAGCACATGAAAAGATGCTCAATATCATTGTCATTAGGGAAATTCAAATTAACCATAATAAGATACAATTTCATACCCACTAAATGGCTATCAGAGCCCTGGTGGCACGGTTGTTAAGAGCTCAGATGCTAACCAAGAGGGCGGCAATTCAAACTCACCAGCCACTCCTTGGAAACCCTACGGGACAGTTCTACTCTGTCCTATAGGATCACTATGAGTTAGGACAAATCAATGGGTTTGGATGGCTATAATAAAACAAATGTAAAATAACAAATGTCAAGGATTTGGAGAATCTGGATCCCTCATACATTACTAGTAGGAAAGTAAAACAGTGAAAACCAAAAAAACCAAACCCATCGCCATCAAGCCAATTTCAACTCATAGCAACACTATAGCACAGAGCAGAACTGCCACATAAGCTTTCCAAGGCTGTAATCTTTACAGAAGCAGGTTGCCACATCTTTCTCCAGAGGATCGGCTGCTGGGTTAGAACAGCTGATCTTTCCATTAGAAGCCAAGCACTTAACTTCTGTGCCACCAAGCCTCTTTCAAAACCATGAAGCACTGTGAAAAACATTTTGGCAGTTCTTCAAAAAGTTAGAGTTACCATATAATCTAGCAATTCTACTCCTAGGTATATACTCAAGATAATTGAAAACATATGTTCACCCAAAAATTTTACAGTAGAGGACTTCTGGCAAAATTGCACAAAGATCCGAAAAACTAAGCCAAACAGAGAAAACAAAAATCCTGAAACCTTAAAACATCAAATGAAGAGATGAACTCAGCCAAGCACCAAATGGAGTCAGAAAACTGACAGAGAATTGAGAGTGAGGAGAGAATCATGCAGAGGTCCCCTATCAGCTAACGCAGCGTGGATCCGCCATCTTGAACTCCTATCGGAGACCAGCAAACACGGGGTACGAGAAAGCAGTTTCACGGCGTTTCCAGAGGGAGACAAAACAACCGGTAATTTGCTATATATGCTTTCCCACCCCCGACCCTTCTTCACTCCCATTCGGCCTCCTCTGCTTCCCATGGCCACAATCTCTTGTCTGGGAAGCACCAGCTGCTTGGATTCCACCCACCTGAACGGGCTGGCTCTCTGAGTGCCATTTGTTGGCTGCTGGTGTTGCTTTTTTTCCTCTTCTTTTGATTTCTTCGTTACCTCTCACCACCTCCCCCTCCTTTCGCTCAAATACCCGACTCTGTGCGCCATCTTTGCTTCTTCCTAAGGGGCTGCGGAGCTCCGTTCCAGTGTAGAGCTGCTTCCTGGTCTGAACTGCCCCGCTGGTGGGATCCCGGGGTTTTTGTTCATTTGTTTGTTTTGAATTGATTGTTTGTATTGTTTTCCTTTTCTTCAGTTGGGAGCCCGTACTGGCCAGGGGTCCTGCATGGCTTGGAACCTACCCCCATGGCTTACATAGACCTGCAGAGGGATCCCTGAGGGAATTTCTTTTTTTGTTCGTTTTTTTCTGTTTTTTGGGGGGCCTTTCTTGCTCTTTTTTTTTAATTTGTTTTGTTTTCTTTTCCCTCTTTTTCCCTTTTTGTCTTTCTTCATTACTCAGTTTCTCTTCTCTCTATATCGTCCTTCCCTTTCTGTCCCCCGAATACCTGGCATTGTATACCTTTATGCCTTCTAGCCAGGCTGCACTGCAACACCTGAGAACAACTTCCCCAGGCCTCATAGCCACACCAGTGGGATCCCTGGGAACTTTGCTGTTCTTTTCTCTTTCTGAGTTTATTTATCCATTCTTTTCCTTTCTTTTTTTTCTTCCTCTTCCCCTTTTTGTTTTTCTCCATTTCATAGTCTCTCATCTCTCCACTCCAATGGCAAGCTCCCCTAGCATTCTTTTTTCTTTGTTTGTATGTTTTTGGCTCCTGTTCC
>NW_004444006.1:2367113-2383169 GCF_000243295.1 Trichechus manatus latirostris | reverse complement strand
TAACCAATGTCATAAAACAATATGTGTACTACTGTTTCATGAGAAACTATCTGTTCTGTAAGCCTTCACCTGAAGTACAATAAAATAAAATTAAAAAAGAAACTTTACAGTAATCTTCATAACAGCATTATTCCTAATAGTCAAAAATTGGAAACAACCCAAATGTCCATTAACTGATGAATGGATAAATAAAATGTGGCACATCCATACAATGGTACATTATTTAGCATAATGAAGAAATGAAGTACATGCTTCACCATGGCTGGACCCTGAAAACATTCTACATAAAAGAAGCCAGTCACAAAAGACCGCGTATTGCATGATTCCATTTATATGAAATGTTAGAATAGGCCAATCCATAGAGACAGAAAGTAGATTGTTGGTTTCTTAGGGCTGGGGATGATGAGGGGAATGGGGGTGACTGCTTAGGAATGCAATATTTCTTTGTGGGGTGATTAAAATACTCTAAAATTTTGGTGATGTTTGCACAACTCTGAATATACTAAAACCACTGAACTGTATACTTTAAATGGGTGAATTGTATAGATTGTGAATTATGTCTCAATAAAGTTGTTATGAAAAAAACAACTCAGGTATTGCATGATCTAAATTGGCAGCATGCTCAAGTGACTAGGGCTTTAAAACTATAAGCTTATCTAGACGAGCTGCCCTCAACCCAGATATGGCCAGCAGCTTGGCAGCAGGCATTGGTGTGAGAGAGAAGGGGTGGTGTCACCCATAAGTGTGCCAGAAATTGTGCATAACTCATGGCCTATCACCTCTATGCAGCAGCCACTGATAGTAGCCCTTATAGAGCAGCAATCTAAAACACTATCGGTCAGGTAGGAAGTTTAGAGAAAAAATGCCGGGAAATGCTGCTCTGGTTTCCCCACATGCCAAACAGATGTAAAGAAAATGCAGCTATTTGTACTTCCTCAGCTAGCAAAGGAGTGATAAATAAGCCCCCTCCCGGCCTCCTCAAACTCACATGAGTGCTAGTAAATAAACTGGAAGGCACTAGGTCTTTTCTTTAAAAACAGTGCTATATAAGATTTCATAATTCTCTTCCATACAACAAAGGCCAACCAAGTGCTGCTAACTGTAAAAAACTTCACAAGTGATTTAAAAAAAAAAAAAGTCAGCTCTGTGTTTAGGATAAGATAACTTACTCTGAATTCAACATCCCAGAACTTGTTGGAACGCTGGCAGGGAAAGTCTGAGGTAGACTCATTTCTTTAATATCTTTCTTTGTTTTAAAGTGATTAATGTACATGTAGCATCAACAGATTAGCCCAGCCAGACAATCCCAGTGAGCACCCTCACACGCAGATTAGCTACTTCTTGTGGTATCATGACTGAGTCTGACCCAGACGGACTTGTTCTGAGGAGAAAGGGTCCAGTTATTCTCAGGCTGCCAAAACAGTCAGTGGACAGAGCTAGACAGAGACCCCAGCGGGCAAAATACTTCATTAAATCGCAAAGTCCCCAAGTCATCTAGCAACTGTTGAGTCATGTTTTAATCTCAAGGTACAAAAAGCTCCGGAATTCATTTTGCAATCCCCTTAAGTCATCTAGTCTTAAAAGGGAGGTGCTGGGGTTTATCTGATCTGTTACGCTTCAGATTTAAAAAAAAAAAGAAGAGCATGCCACAGGTGTAATGAGAAAAATATCCTGAGAAATATATTTCAATGTCAGAAGCATGAAAGGAGTAGAATGAAAGAAAATCAAGGACAAGCAGCACTTGAGGAAGCTGCAGACAAAGAGAAAATGGTGGAGGTGGTGGGTGGGAAGAGGTTTCCTTTTCCCTCTCAGGCCAACCTCACAAAACTTGATTTTTGGTTTACTTGTCATTTTTCAGAATTATGATTTCAAGTTTGACTATAAAATAAGCCCCTTGCTTTGCCACACCCAGCCTGCATTCTGCTCCCTGCTCGAAAAGGGTTCCAAATGAAACTGGAAGTCTTGACATCACAATAATAATACTAATAACAATAATAATAATAAAAATTTCCCATGTCCCTAACTCCATCCCACATAATTTCACAAACAGCAGTCACAATATATTTAAAAGTCAGGAGACCAAAGAATTATTTGTTTTAAACACAAGCATATATATACCAGATGAGAAAATCAATAAGGAGAGGGAAAGCATTTAACAAAGAAAATTAAATGCTCTAGGAAATTCAATATATATTTTCAAAGTTTATGGCTCAAAGAATGTACATCTGATGAAGTAAAGTTAACACAGGCAAGAAAGCACCCCAAAGCGACCCTGCAATTGGAAAGCTACAAGCTTTATGGAACAGATCCCTAACCACCATTAATCTTTGGCTGTGCTAGGAAACATACTCTGGACAAGCAAGAGGGGCCTTCAATGCTACATCCTACCAGTGCTCCCAAATGGGATACCACTAAGTGTGACCTTCTGGTCCTCAGGATCTGATTATTGAGACCCAGAAAAAACTCACCAGCTATTTGCTGACTGTGAAAAAAGGATGTGCCTCCCTAACATACTGACCCTCAAAGCCTACAGACAGAGAACATCACTCTTTCTTGGTCCCAAAGCAAAATCTGCTTTACAAAAATAGACAAACTGCTCCTTGTAAGATAATCATAAAACGCTGCTTGATAACTGGGGAGGGGACAGGAGATGGAAAGGTGAATTAACAAATGCCTTCTTTTGAAATAACTAACAGAGAAAGGCATGATTTGCCAATCTCAAAGCACTATTAAAATACTATTTATTATGGAAACCAGAACACACTCCCAAGAGAAAAATTAAAATATTCTTTTTTCCATCTGGATAATCTCTCTAAACCGCAACTCTAATTCTTACACAGAATAAATGTTTGCTATATTACTGTGTTGCTTGCTGGGATATAAGAGATCCTACTTCTGTCAAGTGGGCCAGTGGTCAATTAATAAAGTTGTAGTTTTATTTGATCTCTGAGAGAAGACAGCTCCATAAAATATCATCAGAGCTGTACACAAGCCCCATCACTTTATATTTTTCCTTCTGTTCAAACCACATAGTAAGTAAAAAAGGACCACCTTCAGCCTCTTTCCTTCTCTGAGCAGAAACGTTGTTTTTGTATAAGAACATAGAGATATTCCAGAAGTTACTAAAGTTAAAAAAAGTTACTAAAATTTACTAATTTGCGTGAACACACAGTTGGGAAAGAGAGGAACCCAACAGGTTACTGGGAGCCTCAAGAATTTGACATTTTTAACTAAAATTTGGCACATGATATATGCATGTGATACAGAGGGAGGAAGCTCTGGCTCAAGCTTAAAAACATCCCTTGCCTTTTACCAAATTGTGCCCCTATAAAGTGAAAGAAAGAAGGAGAAAGTAAGAAAATGTCAACTTTCAGATTGCGATTGGTTGCATTCTGAGGAAATTGATTAATTTTCAATAAATTATCAGACTCAAGGATTTTCCACATCCTACAAATGAAAATTCTTTGTCAACTTACAAGGCAGGAACACCAGCTTTGCCTTTCATAACCAATGCATCAATCATAAACCAGGAAAGATTAAACAATCTTGTACTTTCTTTGGGTTCTGCTAAATACTCTTTAGTTGAAGCCATTAATTTAAGCAGGGTGCCAAGGAGGCATTGAAGTATGATGGTCTTTCTAATAGAGAAGTTTTTCAATTAAGACCAGGAATAACATGTGCACACCTGATGAGAACATTTTGCTCTCTATAGCTATTCCCTGAAAATTTTGGGTTTTGTCTTTGAAGACACACATCCCTTAATATGCAGAACCATTCATTTCTTCCCCATTAACTGGGTAAGCTGGGGTGGGGGTGGGGGGCATGAAGAAGATGGAAGGTTCCAGTGAACGGGTTTAGCATTACATTATAGTAGGCCAAGAAGCACCTTAGACGTTCCTCCCCTTTAAGTTCACAGGAGAAGACTCCACTGACTAGTACAGCCCTAGAAAAAAAATTGACCCTACCAAGTAAAACTGTTCTTAGAAAATGAAGACCTTTATATTTCACGGTATAACCCAATCACAAAAATAAACACCCTAAATTAACTGAAAAATATTTTGACAATATCAAATGAAGTCTCTGAATATTCTGTAAGCCAAGCCTTAAAAAGCTAATAGAATGTAAAACCTAGTAAGAAGTTGTTTCTTCAACAGCCCAGAAAATAATATTTTATGAAATTCTATCCTCTTTTCTCTTTTCTGACACTATGTGGTGAACCTTCCAAAAGGGGAAGAATCAGTTAACGGAGGCAAATTGTTGGATTTAAGTCTCCAAAGATGCTAACAAAGAAATTCTGGAAAAGCCACAATAAAAGAAAATAGCTATAGACATACAGACCAAGATACAAGTCCAGGGGCAAATTAGCACCTGGCAGACCTGAGGAGTTAGTTTCCCAGTCAATATTCTCTGCCTGATGGAGGTAAACTAATATTTTAATTTGTTGGGGGGTGGGGGAGGAAGACCTAAAACTGCAACATGGTCTCAAACAAGTTCAACAACTGTAGTAAGGAAGAATTTTTAATAAGCAAAATGAAAATGTGCACCACTTTTCTCATGTCCTAATGAAAACTCTGGGGCAAGATTATGGCTCACAGGTCACTAACAGTTCTTACTCAATTCGTTAGTGCTAACAGAGAATGTTTTCAAATGCAAGCATATCCTGAAAATGAAGGCATATATTGAAACGTCTCAGTCTTCCCTCGAAGCAGATTTCTGAGCACACTGAAATAGCAAGAAATTGTTTAAAAAAATTTTTTCCAGCACTTTCTATAAGTCAGACTCAAGCCTGATTAAATTGTTCATTAAAGAAACATTGTCCTCTTTATAGATTTGAAGCAAACCTAAGGCTGTGGATCTGATATAATCCACAGAAAAACACTTTACAAGAGAAAAGCGACCCAAGCAACTACTTCCAACAAAGTCGACCAATGCTGTGAGGGCAAATCCTGCCTGGTGATTACCAAGAAAGCTGTCCCATGATTTTCACCTACTCTAAACTGCCTGGTTGGATTCTCTCCTCTGACCTCGTACCCTGGGGCAAATCCCCAGTTGCTGCCAGGGAAGGGAGTTCACCCCTTCACACAGTGGCTTACAGAACCCTGATACCACTTTATTTCTCTAATGGGGCACTCCAATTTATCTCTTTGGAGGAGGCGAGCTGAGAAACGCTTGGGCCAGTCTTTTTGCTTCTAACCTGCTGATACCGACAACAAGCTGGAGAGCAAACCCTTACAGACCCTAACAGGAGAAATTACCCATATTTCTTGTTGAGTTTCTAGGAATTTGGGGTGGGGAGACTTAAGGGCTTTATGTCTGAAGGTCGCTATGCAGTCGGATTTAAGTTTGGAGCCCACAAAGCGAGAGTACCGCGAGGAAGCCGGGATTTTAAGAAACTACCGAGTTGTGCAGGAATCCGGCAGGGCACGCACCTGCACCCAGAACGTACAGCGAGGATTCAGAGCATGCAGGCAAGCCAAGCCCCTCCACCCCCCGCCGGACAAACTCCAGATTTAGGGAAGCCCTTCCAATGGAACCCTACTGAGGGCTCCCGGGAGCAGAAGGAGCGTTCGCGAAGCGAGGACGGGATAGATACTACAGACCTAGTCTTGTGGCCCTGGCTGGAAGACTACATTTTTGGGAGGAGGAACTTACCGCATGTCCCCATAAGGTCCGGAGTAGCTCTCCATCCAAGGGCCCATCTCGCTTTTGACACAACTGGGGCTGGGGTAGGGCACTCTGCTCACCATGCCGCCAGGGTACCACACATCGGGTGGAGGGAAGTCGCTCTCCTGGCCCGCCAGCCCCTGAGATGGCCGAGAGTAACCGTAAGGGGCTACGGTCCCTGCCTCGACCCCTGTGCCGCTGCCACCGCCACCGCCACAAGGCCCGTACAGCTGGCTTTCTTCGGCTGTGAAGAGAGTGTGCCAGGAAGAGGAGGCGGCCGCTGAGGGCGAACCGGATCCTGGTCCCGCTGCACCTCCGCCGTGCAAACTCCCCAGGTCTCCATAGCGGCATTGTGCTGCCGCGGCCGCCCAGGCGCTACCGTAGTCCAGGGGGTTCTCCAGCTTGATGCGGGCGTGGGGATGGGGGGGCGGCGGAGGAGGCGGCGGCCCGGCCAGGGCCAGTGGAAAGTTGTAATAGTCGCGACTCTGGTATGCTGCTACCTCGTCCAGTGCTCCGGACTTGTAGAGAGACAAGGTGGATGGTAGATCAAGTGTCCCGGAGCCCCCTGCTTCGCCGCTACCAGAGCAGCTGAGGCTCTCACCATCCAGCCCTTTGGCGTAACCTCCCTTGAAAGGGGAATACTCAGCAGTCTCTTCTGTGCCCTTGCCTGGGCATTCGTCCAGTACAGCACCTTTGCATTCAGCCAGCGGGGCGCAAGGAGTGGGACGTACAGCGGATGGCCCTCCCAGGAGTGGGGCGTACATGCAATCCCCCCGAAGGTGTTCCCCAGGACTCAGATGTTCTAACGCCTCCACACCCAAGCCCATGGACACCGACACTGCCTTACACAACTCCTTGGCGCTGTCTGAGATGGATGAAGTGCCCCCTAGGTAACTATCCTTGGAGGAGGTGGGAGCCCCAGCGGCCTCCCTTGCTCTCCCGCTGCTGCTGCCGCCGCCTTCGGATACTGCCTCCTGCTGCTGCTGATGATGAAGGAGTTGCATGGTTCCGGCCTCACTCAGGATGTCTTTAAGGTCGGCGGAGCAGCTGCTTAAGGCCGGGAAAGTGGGGCCCAGCAAGGACAATGTGGATGGGGCGGCTGAGTCATCCTCGTCCGGAGGCGCTGGCGGCTGCTGCGGCAGCCCATTGCCGGCGGTCGCGGCGGCTTCAGGCTCTGGGATGCAGCCGCTCTCGGGGTGGCCCTCGGAGGCTGACTGCTGTTGTGAAGGCTGCTGCTCCTCGTCCAGGGCCAGGTAACCTGTGGGGCCTCTGCTCTGGGTTTGGGTAGAGCCATCCTCACCCTGCTGCTGCTGGCGGGGGCTGATCTCCTTCTGCTGCTGCTGCCGCTGCCGCTGCTGCTGCTGCCGCTGCTGCTGCTGCTGCCGCCGCTGCTGCTGTTGCTGCTGCTGCTGCTGCCGCTGCTGCTGCTGCTGCTGCTGCTGTTGCTTCAAACGGGCGCCGGGAGGTGCAGCGCTCGCAGCCTCAGGTTGCCGGGGTCCCGGGTTCTGGATCACTTCGCGCACGCTCTGAAACAGGTTCTGGAAAGCTCCTCGATAGGTCTTGGACTGCGGCCGGGGGTAGACCCTCCCCAGCCCTAACTGCACCTCCATCCTTGAGCCTGGCTGAATCTTCTACCTAATTCCCTCACCCTGCCTCCCCTTTTCTTGCTCCAAAGAGTTCAACAGGCTGCAGTGCAGCAGCCGCTGCAGCTAGCTGCCCACCTGCGGGAAGCTCCTGGGAAGGAAACTTGCTGGAGCAACCACGAAAAATTGCTCTGACAACCTCAAAGTCTTGTGCAGAGGCAAACACGCGCTGGACAAATCTGCCCTGCTAGGCTCAGTCTGTCCCTGGATACTTGGAGGATAGATTCAAAAGATGCTCAAATCTTGAGGGAAAAAATAAAAAAGGAAACCCTCCCCCTTCCAAAGTCGGTGTCCACTGAAGCTGGTGCAAATAAGAACGGTTTGTTGTTTTGTTTTTGCTCTGGGGGCTTTTTGTTTGTTTGTTCGTTGGTTTTTTTGCTACTGAAGTCCCGACTGCCTTTTCATCTTCTGATCTCTGGTCCCGCGGTCTAGGGGTAAAGAGGCAGGGGAAGTGGGGGAGTCGGGGGAACCAGGAGGCCCGCCTAGAGTGCCACCTAATCAGCCAGGTCCCGGCTGCAGCGCTGAAGCTGCTCTCCGGTCGCCCAGATCCCAGAGCTGTCTTCCCAACGTGCAGCTAGCTCGCCCGCTCGAAGCCAAAGGGAGTTACCTCTCTGCAAACTCCTGCTGGCGGAGGAGGGGGAGGTGGGGGCGGGCAGAGAGAAACCCGCAGAGGCAGCAGCCGGAGAGGAGACCCGGGACGGGGGCGGGGTGGAGGGAAGGAGGACAAAGGCAGCCGTCAGTCCTACCCGGCACTTTCCTAGCTTCCTCGGAGTCTCTAGCAGCTTTTAAAAACTTCACTGAAGAGGAAAGGGAAGCTCCCGGGGCGGCGGCTTCGAAGCCGCCTTACTGCAAGAGGCGTTGGCAGCCGCTGGAGCCAGGCTGGGGTTGGCACGGTGCGTCCCTTCGGCTTCTGTCCCGCACTGGGGCGGCTAGCTCTGCCCCTTTCCCTCCGTCGTCTCCTCTGCCTTCAGGCTTGCTCGGGTCCCTCTAGCTTTCCCCGCAATCTTGCTCCTGGGGATCTCGGAGGGGTGGCTGGGAGGTGTAGAGCAAATGCAACAGTTTGCGAGTCGGGTCCCGCCCCCGCCGGGCCGGCCTCCCTGCCTTCCCACCTCCTTTTTCACTCTCCTCCCCTTTCCTTTTCTCCCCTCCCCTCACGGAGCGCAAACGCCGGGTGGCTTTGGAGCAACAAGTGCTGGCGCAGCGTGGGTGAACGTGGAAGAGGCTCGCTCTAGCCCTGGAGTATCCCTGCTCCCTGAATACCTCCTGCTCTCCTGGATCAGAGTTTAAGGAGCCAGTGTTGAAGCTTTAACTCTAGCTTTATTTGAAGACAACGCTACCGGAGCGCCCAGAGGCACTCACCAGATTTGGTTCCAAAGCCTAATCTCAAAACGGACATAGGGTGGGGGTGGGGTGGGGGCGGGGGGCGGAAGAGGAGTGAGGGAGTGGGGAAGGAGGCTTTAGGAGTACCAGCTCCTAATAATGGCTGCAAGGGGCTCTGTTCACAGACAGGGACGCGCAGTAGTGACTCTTGCCAACGGAGGAACAAGCTATGGCCAATCTAGCCAGTACTTGGTGAAACCTTAGAGATTTCACCAAAGGGTAGATTGGGCCTCGTGGCAGAGTGCCATTTACTCTAGGAACCCTCGACCCAGGAACCAGAGCTTGTCTCTACCCTGTTCTCTTCTTTTCTTCCTGTCTGGAACTGCTTCTAACCACTCGCTTCTCACCCATCCAGACGTGCAAAGGCAAAATCACCCAGATAAGGAGACAAAAACGTAAACACCAGAACACTCACCATATACACGTTCACCCTCGATTTTGTCCAGGGCTTTGCAAACGTTAGCTTGTATATAGGTCCTTGGTTTTCCAAGCTGCCTTTACATGTTTTAAACTTGCGAACTACACTGTCCAAGGAATGGAACCTACATATGGCTGTTCCTCTTGAGGGAGAGTCAGAAGCGGAGGGTAATGTGAGGTATTGCAACTGATCTTTTGTGGACCACCAGTCCCCCCTCCCCCCGCAGCTCCTGGGTAAAGATGCAGAGGCAGGTGCGAATGGAAGGGTAGAGGAAATGGTCGGGTGCCAGGAGTAGACATATAAGGAACTGAGGCTTCCCTTTATGCTGAACACCGCGGCCCTGGGACTCTAACTTTTAAACTCCCAAACCTCTGGATCTGTGCAGGGTCTGTCTGTCCCAGAAGATAGGCGGACGTTTTCATCTGGGTGTCTTCTGCTCTCTGCAGGGAAAAGAGGCATTGTAACTTTATCTTGTGCACAGCCAAGCATTATGAGTGTTTATTTATCCTGACCAAACGAGTAATTCAGTCCTAACGGCAGGAAAGAGTGGGTATGATTAGCTTTATTTTTCAGATGGAGAAGCTGAAGCAAGGACATAATTTGTTCTACTTTCCACAGTAAATCAAAAAAAACAAAACAAAACAAAAACGAACCTATTGCCGCTGAGTTGATTTCGATTCTGACTCATAGCAACCCTATCAGAGGGACAGGGCAGAACTTCCCCATAGGGTTTCCAAGGAGCAGCTGGTGGATTCAAACTGCCGACCTTTTGGTTAGCAGCCATAACTCTTAACTACTGTACCACTAGTAGAACATAAACTAGTCTTCCATCTCATTACTATTTTAGCTAGATTCATCAATATTATGGGCTCTTGGAAAAGGACAATAAATGAACCTTCCAGAACACAAAGCTCCTCTAAACTGGCCTAACTTCTTTGGAGGTAAAAAAATTGTAATGGCCGCAGCCCTGTCTGGACATGCCATACCTCCATTGTTGGTGAGGAACCTCACAAATCACCCCTAATGGTTAAGAAACAACCAGATTCATAGATATGTCGATTAAACTGATATATAGCAATTCCACACTGTAGTGGGAAACAGAAGTATGTAATTGAAATGCATAGACACTTCTAAAATCTTACTTGAATAGTCATCACAACCTTCAGTCCCACCAAAGCTTTGAATTATGATTGCTCAAAGGGAGGTGAGTTGGCTGGCAGAATGGTGGAATGGAAAGAACAACAGGTCTTACAGCCAGGAAAACTGTTTGTCTACAGACTGGCAATGAATCTCTTCCTCTCCTTCAGCCTCCATTTCTTGTCCTATGATATGGCAGGGAGGGAGGGGGAGGAGTAGCGATTGAACCAAATGGTCTTTAAGGTCCCTTCCGACACTGATAATTTAGAGTGACTGACTGGTATTTTCTTCTTACGTACACCCAGTAGAGGATGGAGCATGAAGGCTTTTTCTTTTATTTTCAGTTATCGTTGAGTTGACTCTGACTCATGGTGACCCTATGTGTTGCAAGGTACAACTGCACTCCATAGAGTTTTCAAGTCTGTGCCCTTTCAGAAGCAGATTGCCAGGCCTTTCTTGCAAGCTGCCTCTGAGTGGGTTACAACTGCCAACTTTTCAGTTAGTAGTCAAGTGCTTAGCAGTTTGTGCTACCCGTTGGCCCTTACGTTTATGATAAGGAAATTGTGAAGACAATTTAGGTGCTCTGGAACCAACATAAACTTTGGAATACCTCAGACCTGAGTTTGAATGTCTGTTGGACTGCCGTCTATTTACAGGGTGACTTTGGAGAATTATTTCTCACCTTAATTTTTCTTTTCAGTCCTCTTTTCTTCTAACTTCAATCATAAAAGTGTGAACAATAATACTGACTCTCAGAAGGCTGATGTGGCAATTAAAAGAGATCATGTGCGTGTTAACAACTTTGTAAACAGGGAAGAATTTTACAAATCTGAAGGCTCATTTTGTTGCTTTTTATTTTATTTTTTTCCTTTTATCTACTTTTTATTGTAAAAGTATATATAACAAAGCATTTTCCAATTCAACATTTTTACGTGTACAATTCAGTGACGTTAATTACATTCATCATATTGTGCAACTATCACCACTATCCATTTCCAAATAGTTTCACCACCTTTAACAGAAACTCAGTGCCCTCTAAGCAATGAATCCCCCTCTTCCCCTTCCTCCCACCTCTAGTAACCACTAATAAACTTTCGTCTCTATATATTTGCCTATTTCTTATAAGTGGGATCATACAGTATTTGTCCTTTTGTGACTGATTTATTTCACTCAGTATAATGTTTTCAAGATTCATCCATGTTGTAGCATGTATTAAGACTTCATTTTTTATCTATGGCTGAGTAGTAGTCCATTGTGGAAGAAAGGTCTGGTGATCTACTGCTGAAAAATCAACCATTGTAAACTCTATGGAGCACAGTTCTACTCTGATACACATGGGGTCGCCATGAGTTGGAGTTGACTTGATGGCAACTGTTTTTTTAAGTTATTTTTTTCATTTTTAAAGGTGATGCCATTAACAATTATATCATTATCAGGAAAGGTAAACTAATATAAGCATTCTAGGGGCATGTACTTTATTTGAATTTTGAACTCTTATCCCCTCTCAAATCTTATTTTCTTCCTAATACTTTTTTGAAAAAAACGTATAGTGGTAAAATATATATAGCACAAAGTTTGTCATTTTAACCATTTTTAAGTGTACAGTTCAGTGACATTAGTTATATTCAGTATGTTGTGCAACCATCACCACCATCTATTTCCAAGTTTTTCATCACTTCAAACAGAACTCAGTAACCCTAAACAGAAACTCTTCATCACTTGCTCCCCGCCCCCCGCCTGCTCATGGTAAAGAAAAAAAAAGGTTGCCCTCAAGTAGATCCAAATTCATGAGGACCCAATGTTCCATAGTGTTCCCTGGACTCCACCCCAACTCATGGCAACCCCGGCTCATGGCCACTCTGTGTGTGTCAGAGTAGAACTGTGCTCCACCGTATTTTCTTCTTTTTTTAAATATTTTATTGTGTTTTATGTGAAAGTTTACACAGCAAACTGGCTTTCCATTTAAAATTTTTTATACGGATTGTTCCCTGACATTGGTTACAATTTTCACAATGTGTCAGAATTTTCATTCTTTCCATTCTGTTCATTCTGTTTCCATTGATCTAATTTCCCTGCCCCTCCTTGCCTTCTCATCTTTGCTTTTGGGTAAATGTTGACCATTTGGTCTCATTTAGTTGTTTGTTTAAGGAAGCACATTACTTCCTTATTGTTTATTTTATAAGCCAATCTATTATTTAGATGAAAGAGGACCTCAGGGAGTGGCTTCAGTTCCAAGTTCAAAGAGTATATTAAATAGATAGTCTCAGGGATTCCTCTCATCTCTATTGGTCCAGTACATCTGGCCTTTTTTAGGAATTTGAATTTTATTGTAAATTTTTCTCCCATTCTATCTGGGACCTTGTATTGTGTCCCTGGTCAGAACATTTGGTAGTGGTAGTCAGGCACCATCTAGTTCCTCTGGTCTCAGGCTAGAAGAGGCCATGGTTCGTGTAGGCTGTTAGTCTTTGGACTAGTTTTTTCTTTGAGTCTTTGGTTTCCTTCATTCTCTTTTGCTCCAGATGAGTAAAGATCAGTGGTTGTATCTTAGATGGCTGCTAACAAACTTTTAAGACCCCAGACGCTACTCACCAAACTAGGATGTAGAACATTATCGTTATGCACTATGTTATGCCAATTGACTGAGTTGTCCTATAAGACTATGATCCTAAGCCTTTTAACCCAGTAAACCAATCCTGTGAGGAGTTTGGATATGTCTAGGAAGTCTCCGTAACTGTGCCTCTTATGTGTTTTATTATATATATATGAATATATATGCAGCACACTCAAACATGTATATACATATGCCTACAGGTACACCTATACACGCATGGGCATATACTCACATATGCCTTCCTATACACATATATGCATATGTATATACCTGTGTACTCAGAAGAAAGGCCTGGCGATCTACTTCTGAAAAATCAGCCATTGAAAACCCTGTGGAGCACAGTTCTACTCTGATATGTGTGCAGCTGCCATGACTCAGGGTCAACTCAAGGGCTACTGGTTTTGGTTATACTTATGTAACCACACTCGTATTTTTTGGTTGTTATTACTGTTGTGGTAAAATTGTATATGTTGTAGCATTTACTGAAATTGTCCCTTATTCTTGCATACTTCTTAGTGTCTTCATTTGCCTTGGTCAAGTTGTGCAGATTTTACCCGTATTGGGTAATACCTTTCCCATCGTGAAAAATAACAAGTGTCTACTATCTAGAAGGTGATTCCCCCTTCCACCCCCTCCCATCCCTGGTAAACATCAAAGAACATTGCTTTCTGTGTGTATACCTATTCTTGACTTTTTATTAAAAGTGAGACCATACAATATTTGTCCTTTTGTGATTGATTTATTTCACTCAGTGTAACGTCCTCCAGATTCATCCATGTTATATTTAACGGATTCCTCATTATTCTTTATAGTTGTGTAGTATTCCGTAATATATATATATCACAATTTGTTTATCCATTCATCCATTGATGGGCCTTAAGTTGTTTCCATCTTTTTGCTATCATGAATAATGCTGCAATGAACATAGGTGTGCATATGTTTATTTGTGTCACTGCTCATACATCTCTAGTATATATACCTAGGAGTGGGACTACTGGATCATAAGGTAAATCTATTTCTAGCTTTTTGAGAAAGTGCCATACCATTTTCCGTAGAGATTGTACCATTTTACAATCCCACCCACAGTGTATAAGACTTCCAACCCCCACCCACAACCTAGCCAGCATTTGTTTTTTGTTTTTTTTTTTATCAGGGTTAAAATAGTATCTTATTGGAGTTTTGGTTTGCATCTCTCTAATGGCTAATGATCTCAAGCATCTTTTCATGTGTTTGTTAGCTGCCAGAATGTCCTCTTTGGTGGAGTGTCTGTTCATGTCCTTTTCCCATTTTTTGATGGGATTGTTTGTGTTTCTGTTGTTGAGTTGTTGAAGTTTTCTGTATACTTTAAAGATTAGATCCTTACCCAATATGTCATTGTCAAAGATATTTTCCCAGTCTGTAGGTTCTCTTTTTACTCTTTTGGTAAAGTCTTTTGATGAGCATAAGTCTTTAATTTTAGGAGGTCCCAGTTACCTAATTTATTTTCTGTTGTTGGTGCATTTTTCATTGTGTTTGACAGACTATTTATGCCAAAAATCAAGTCCCCTAGTTTTGTCCCTATGTTATCTTTCAGGAACTTTATAGTTTTAGCTTTAACATTTAGGTCTTTGATCCATTTCCAGTTAGTTTTTGTGTATGGTGTGAGATATAGCCCCTGTTTCATTTTTCTGCAAATGGACACCCGGTTTTGCCAGCACCATTTGTTAAAGAGGCTGTTACTTCCCCATTGAAAGGACTTCATCCTTTGTAGAAGATTAGCTGCCCATAGACGGATGGATTTACTTCTGGGTTCTCAATTCTGTTCCATTGGTCTATGTGTCTGTCACTGAACCAGTACCAGGAAGTTTTGATTACTGTGGCTGTATAGTATGTTTTGAGAACAGAAAGCGTGAGGCCTCCTACTTTGTTCTTCTTCTTCAAAATTGATTTAGCTATTTGGGGCTTCTTTCCTTTCTATATAAAGTTGGAGATTGGTTTTTCCATTTCATTAAAGAATGTTGTTGGATTTGGATCAGGATGGGCTTATATCTATAGATCGCTTTGGGTAGTATCGACATTTTCACAATGTTAAGTCTTCCAATCCATGAGAATGGATTTTGCCACTCAAGTAGGTCTCTTTTGGTTTCTTGCAGTAGCGTTTTATAGTTTTCTTTGTCTTTTACATCCCTGGTTAGGTTTATTCCTAGGTATTTTATCCTTTTGGGGGCTATTGTAAATGGTATTGTTTTCTTGATTTCCTTTTCGGAGTTCTCCTCATTAGTGTAGCAGAACCCAACTGCTTTTTTTGTGTTGATCTGGTACCCTGTCACTTTCCTGAACCCTTCTATTAGTTTCAGTAGCTTTCTTGTTTAGTCTCTGGGGTTTTCTATGTATAGGATCATGTCATCTGAAAATAGGGATAGTTGTACTTCTTCCTTTCCAATTTGGATACCCTTTATTTCCATTTCTTCTCTTTCTTGCCTTATTGCTCTGGCTAGGATTTCCAGTACAATATTGAATAAGAGTGGTAATAATGGACATCCTTGTCTGGTTCCCATTCTCAAGGGGAATGCTCTCAATTTTTCTCCATTGAGAATAATGTTGGCTGTTGATTTTGAAAATATGCCCTTAATTATGTTGAGAAATTTCACTTCTATTCCTATTTTGTTGAGGTTTTTATTAGGAAAGGGTGTTGGATTTTAGTAAATGCCTTTTCTGCATTGATTGAGATGATCGTGTGATTATTTCCTTTGTTTTATTTATGTGGTAGATTATGTTGATTAATTTTCTCATGTTGAACCACCCTTGCATCCCAGATATGAATCCCACCTAATCATGATGTATTATTTTTTTGATATGCTGTTGAATTCTGTGAATTCTGTTGACAATTTTTGCATCTGTACTCATGAGGGATAGTGATATGTAATTTTCTTTTTTGTAGTGTCTTTGCCTGGCTTTGGTATCAGGATTATGCTGGCTTCATAGAATGAATTAGGGAATATTCCTTCCTTTTCTATGCTCTTAAATAGTTTGAGTAGTATTGATGTGAGCGCTTCTCTGAATGGTAGAATTATTCAACGAAGCTGTCCGGGCTGGGGCTTTTTTGTTGTTGTCAAGAGTTTTGTTTTGTTTTTTTTTTTTTTTGTATTTTTTAATGACGTCTTCGGTATTTTCTTTGTTACGAGTCTGTTTAGATTTTCTACCTCTATTTGTGTTAGTATAGA
>NW_004444006.1:2365657-2367013 GCF_000243295.1 Trichechus manatus latirostris | reverse complement strand
TATTTTTTAATGACGTCTTCGGTATTTTCTTTGTTACGAGTCTGTTTAGATTTTCTACCTCTATTTGTGTTAGTATAGATAGGTAGTGTGTTTCTGAATGGTAGAATTATTCAACGAAGCTGTCCGGGCTGGGGCTTTTTTGTTGTTGTCAAGAGTGTTTTGTTTTTTTTTTTTTTTTTTGTATTTTTTAATGACGTCTTCGGTATTTTCTTTGTTACGAGTCTGTTTAGATTTTCTACCTCTATTTGTGTTAGTATAGATAGGTAGTGTGTTTCTAGAAGTTTGTCCATTTCTTTTAGGTTTTTAAATTTGTTGAGTACAATTTTTCATAATATTCTGTTATGATTCTCTTTATCACAGTTGGTTCTGTTGTAATGTTACCTATTTCATTTCTTATTTTTATTATTTGCATCTTCTCATTTTTTTCCTTTGTTAACTTAGCCAGTGGTTTGTCAATTTTGTTGATCTTCTCAAAGAACCAACTTCTAGACTTGTTGATTCTTTCTATTGTTTTTATGTTTCCTATTACATTATTTCTGCTCTGATTTTTTATTATTTCTTTTCTTCTGGTAACTATGTCTTCTTTTGCCCTATCACCATACTTTGAATGGTTGATTTTTTTCAGAACTAGATCTTTTCTTCTGAGGCACCTCTGGGTGGACTCAAACATCCAACCTTTCTGTTAACAGCCAAGTGCATTAACTGTTTTGCACCATCTAGGGACTCCCAGCCCTTGGTAACCACTAATAAACTTTGTCTCTACACGTTTGCCTTTTCTAGATTGTACAATATTTATCTTTTTCTGTCTGACTTGTTTCACTTAGCATGATGTTATCAAGGTTCATCCATATCATAGGGTGTATCAGAACTGCATTTCTCTTTACTGCTGAGATCATCAGGTAGTATGAGTCCTCTTACTTTATTCTTCTTCAATAGTGCTTTACTTGTCTGGGGCCTTTACCTTTCCATATAAAGTTAATGATTCTTTTTCCCTTCTCTTTAAAGAATGTTCTTGGTATTTGGATCGGGATTGCATTGTATTTGTAGTCTGCTTTGGGTAGAATTGTCATTTTCACAATGTTGAGTCTACCTATCCAAATGTGTTTCCATTTATGTAGATCTCTTTTGGTTTCTTGCAGTAGTGTTTTGTAGTCTTCTTTGTATAGGTCTTTTACAACCCTGGTTAGATTTATTCCAAGTATTTTATTTTTTTAGGGACTATTATAAATGGTATTGCTTTCCTGATTTCTTTTTCGTCATTCTCTTTATTGTTCTATAGGAATCTAACGGATTTTTTATGTTGATCTTGTATCCTGCTACTTTGCTGAATCTTTCTATTAATTTCTGTAGTTTTCT
>NW_004444006.1:2329553-2365557 GCF_000243295.1 Trichechus manatus latirostris | reverse complement strand
TTCTCAAGGGGAATGTTTTCAGCCTTTCTCTATTAAGAATGATGTTGGCTGTTGGTTGTGTATAGATGCCCTTTATTATGTTGAGAAATTTCGCTTCTATACCTATTTTATTGAGAGTTTTTATCAGGAATGGGTGTTGGACTTTGTCGAATGCCTTTTCTGATTTGATTGAGATGATCATGTGATTCTTTTATTTTATTTATGTGGTGGATTACATTGATTGATTTTTTAATGTTGAACCATCCTTGCATACCTAGTATGAATCCTGCTTGTGGTGTATTATATTCTTGATATGATACTGAATTCTATTGGCTAGAATTTTGTTGAGAATTTTTGTATCCATATTCAGGAGATATATTTATCTGTAATTTTATTTGTAGTGTCTTTGTCTGATTTTCGTATCAGGGTTATGCTGGCTTCATAGAATGAATTTGGAAGTATCACTTCCTTTTCTATGTTCTGAAATAGTTTGAGAAGTACTGGTGTAAGCTCTTCTCTGAATATTTGGTAGAATTCTCCAGTGAAGCCAGCTAGGCTAGGGCTTTTTTTGTTGTTGTTGGGAGTTTTTTAAATTACTTTTTCAATCTCTTCTCTTGTTATGGGTATGCTTAGATTTTCAACATCAATTTGTGATAGTGTGGGTAGGTAATGTGTTTCTAGAAATTTGTCCATTTCCTCTAGGTTTTCAAATGTGTTGGAGTATAGTTTTTCATAATACTCTGTTATGATCCTTTTCATTTCATTTGGTTCTGTTGTACTCTCCCAATTTCATTTCTTATTTGGGTTATTTGTGTCCTCTCCTGTTTTTCTTTTGTCAGTTTGGCTAGTGGTTTGTCAATTTTGTTGATCCTTCCAAAGAACCAATTTTTGGTTTTGTTGATTCTATTATTTTTCTATTCTCTATTTCATTTATTTCTGCTCTGATCTTTATTATTTCCTTTTTTCTAGTGGCTGTAGGCTTCTTTTGCTGTTCTCTTTCTATTTGTTCGAGTTGTCTAGCTAATGTTTTCATTTTGTCCCTTTCTTCTTTTCTGATGTGTGCATCTATTGCTCTAAATTGACCTCTGAGCACTGTCTTTGCTGTATCCCAAACTTTTTGGTATAATGTGTTTTCATGCTTATTTGATTCTAGGCATTTTTTGGTTCCATCTTTAATTTATTCTATTCCCCAGTGGTTTTTAAGCAGGGTGTTATTTCGTTTCCATGTAATTGATTTTTTTTCCCTTGCTCTTCCTGTTGTTAATTTTTACTTTGATGGCATTATGATCAGAGAAGATACTTTGTATTATCTCAACGTTTTGGATCTTGTTGAGGGTTACTTTGTGGCCTAAGAAGTGGTCTATTCTGGAGAACTGTTCCATGTGCATTGGAAAAGAATGTATACTTTGCAGCTGTTGCGTGGAGTGTTCTGCATATGTCTGTGAGGTTAAGTTGGCTGATTGTGCCCTTTAGGTTTTTTGTATCTTTGCTGAGTTTCCTTCTAGATGTTTTGTCCTTTACTGAGAGTGGTGTGTTGAAGTCTCCTACTATTATTGTGGAACTGTCAATTTCTCTTTTCAGTGCTGTTAGAGTTTGTTTTATGCATTTTGGAGCCCTGTCACTGGGTGTTTAGATATTCATTATGGTTATGTCTTCATGATGGATCATCCCTTTAATCATGACATAGTGCCCTTCTTTGAATTTTATGGTGGATTTTGTTTTAAAGTCTATTTTATCTGAGATTAGTATTGCCACTCCTGCTCTTTTTTGGTGGCCATTTGCTTGATATATTTTTTCCATCTTTTGATTTTTAATACATTTATGTCTTTGTTTCTAAGGTGTGTCTCTTGTAAACAGTATATTGATGGAGCCCTTTTTTTTAATCCATTCTGTCACTCTCTGTTTCTTTATGGGTGCATTTAGACCATTTACGTTCAGTGTAATTATTGATAGATGTGACTTTATTGCTGTCATTTTGTAGTGTTTTTTTTTTTTTTTTGGTGGTGCTGACGATTTCTTGTGCCTATTACTCTCCTGTACTGAGTTCCTTTTGTTTGTAATTTTTTTTTCATTTCTGTTTTTGTAAATTTTGTTCTTACTGATACTTTATGTTTTTCTTCTTTATTTTGATAAGTAGCTTTGTTAACTTTCTTTGTGGTTACCTTGAAATTTACCCTTATCTTCCTAGGTTTGAAGCAGTCATTTATTACTTGGCTTCGCCTTGCCTTCCTCTCCATTAGAAAGTTCTATACCTACACCGTTAATGCCCTCTTTTTTTTTTTCTGATGTTGTCATTTGCAGATTAACGTCTCTGGTTCCCTGTTGTAAATCTTTTGGTTTTGAATAGTCTTTGAGAGTTCATTTGCTGGGTTGGTATCTGGCTGGTGGGATCTTGCGTTCTAGATTCAGGCTGTCGTCTGATGTTGTTTGTTCTCAAACCGAAGGACTCCCTTTAATAATTCTTGTGTAAGTTTGGTTTGGTTTTTGCATATTCCCTTAATTTCGGTTTATCTGGAAATTTCTTAATGTCACCATCATATTTGAAGGAGAGTTTAGCAGGATATATTGTTCTTGGGTGGCAATTTTTTTCTTCCAAGGTTTTATATATGTCATCTTATTGCCTTCTTGTCTCCATGGCTTCTGCCGAGTAATCAGAGCTTAGTCTTATTGTTTCCCCTGTTTATGTGACTTTTCATTTTTCCTGAGCTGCTCTCAGGATTCTTTCTGTCTTTGGTTCAGCGAATGTAATTATGATATACCTTGGTGATTTTCCTTTGGGGTCTATGCTAATGGTGTGCATTGAGCTTCTTGAATGGTCAGCTTTTCATCTTTCATGATATTAGGGAAGTTTTCTGTCAGCAATTCTGCAATGATCCTCTCTGTATTTTCCATTTTATCCCCCTTTTCTGGAACTCCAATCACTTGCATATTTTTGCTTTTGATTGTATCCCACACAATTCTCAGGGTTTCTTCATTTTTCTTTGTTCTTTTTTCTGATTGTTCCTCAAAGTTGTATGCAAGTGTTTGCCTTCAATTTCACTGATCCTGTCTTCCATTGTTTCAAACCTGCTCTTCAGCCCTTCTATGACACTGTCCATTTCTGAAATATTGTTGTTTATCTTTTGGATTTCTAATTGTTGTTTTTGTATGAGTTCTAGTTGTGAATTGATTCTGGCATTTTGTTTCTGTATTATTTTCCTGAATTCTTCCATTTTTTTCATCTGTATTTTCCATGAATCTGTCTGCCTTTTCCATGAATTTGTCTCTTTTTTCCTCATTTTTGTCTGATTTTTGCTTCAACTCTTGGATAGCTCTGAATATTAGAGATTTGAACTCCCTATCAGGTAGTTCTAGCACCTTTTCTTCTACTGGAATATCATCTGGTTTTTTGTTTTGGACACCTACTGGAACAATCATGTCCTTTTTAAAATCTGTTTTGATATTGTCTGCTATCGTTGGGACATTCAGTAGGTATTTTCTTCATTTTTTGATTTCAGATTTGTTTGTTTCATCATGCTTTTGTGTTTTATTTTGTTATACCTGAGCAAGTGGGCTCTGTGTTCTTTGCTGTTGGCTGCTCTGTGGACACCAGATATTTTTCACCTCCTTGTCCAATGGGCTGGGCCAATCACTCAATTATGGTGCATCAGGGCAGGTGTAGTTGAAGGGGATGGGCTGGGATGCGTTGTTTGTGACTCGTACTGGAGCTAACAAAGTGAGCTGGAGGTCAGTGCAGAACAGTTTCCAATAGGCCATCCCTGTGCTGCTTGGGAGTGCAATGTTCAGCATGTGGTGTAGATAAGCAGGAGAGAGTGGGAGAAGGAAGTTTGATGTGTGGAGCTATGTTGGGTATGGGAAAGAAGAGAGAGAGAGAGAAAGGAGAGAGCAACAGGAGACCAAAAAAAGTGCTGAAGGAGCCTGCTGCTGGAGTGGAGAGAAGAGAAACAGAAATGAAGAAAAACAAAAAGAAAAATAATAAAAACTAAATAAAAATGCCCCCAGAGATCACACCTGTGCAGCTGCACAGTTGGGAAAGTGGCTCCTAAGCCGTGCAATAAAGCCTGGCTAGAAGGGGTGGAAATGATACACAGTGTGAGGTATTCAGGAGACAGGAAAAGAAGGTAAGTAGAAAGAGATGAGAAACCAAGAAATGAGGAAAAAGAAAAAGAAAAAAAAGAATGATAAACAAACAAAAAGGAAAAAAAAAGGCCTCAGGGATCCCACAAGTATGGCGGCACAGAACAGAAAAGCAATTCCCAGCCAAGCAACGATTCACAGCCTGTCAAGAAGAGGCAAAGATGGCACACAGAGTCAGGTGTTTGAGAGAAATGCGGAGGAGGAGGTGAGAGGCAGGGAAGAAGTTAAAAGAAGCTGAAGAAAGTAACACCAGCAACAAAGAAATGGCACTGAAGAAGCTGGCTGGTATGGGTTGGGTAATTCCACATATCAGGGAACCGGTGCCTCCTGTGCTGTGGTCTCTGCCTACTGGGAAGCAGAGGATCAGCCCTCCAGGAAGCCTCGGATCGGTCAGCGGGAAGCCATGGATCGGTCCTCCAGGAAGTTGTAAAAGCAGAGCAGGGGGAGGTAGGGTGTGGGGTGGGAAAGCGTGTATCGCTGGTTACCAGGTGCGCTGTCTCCTGCTGGGAGCTCCATGAATCTGCTTTCCTGTACTCTCTGTCCAACGATCTTCAACAGGAGTCCAAGATAGTTGGTCCGTGCTGTGTTAGCTGATAGGGGATCTCCACTCTTAACTTTCCTTGCTGTCTGTGCTCTGTCAGTTTCATATTCCATTCAGTGCTTGGTTGAATTCTTTATCTCTTCATTTGACACTTAGGGTTCCAGGACTGAGGTTTGTCTATGTTTTACTTAGTTTTTCGGGTCTTTGCTATGGAGGGATGGTGTGGTGCTTCTGTATATAGCGCCATGTTGGCTCTGCCCCTCCTTCCATCTTCTTTTGATGCTTCCTGCTTCGTTTAGTATTTTCCCCATAGAATCCCTCAATATTACAACTTGAGGCTTGAATTTTTTCTTCAGTTCTTTCAGCTTGAGAAATGCCGAGCATGTTCTTCCCTTTTGGTTTTCTAACTCCAGGTCTTTGCACATGTCATTATAATAATACTTTACTTTGTCTTCTCGAGCAGCTCTTTGAAATCTTCTGTTCAGCTCTTTTTCTTCATCATTTCTTCCATTTGCTTTAGCTACTTGATGTTCAAGAGCAAATTTCAGAGTCTCTGATGACATCCATTTTGGTCTTTTCTTTCTTTCCTGTCTTTTTAATGACCTCTTGCTTTCTTCATGTGTGACGTCCTTCATGTCATTCCACAACTCGTATGGTCTTCGGTCATTAGTGTTCAATGCATCAAATCTATTCTTGAGTTGGTCTCTAAATTCAGGTGGGATGTACTTATGGTTTTACTTTGGCTCCTGTGGACTTGTTCTAATTTTCTTCAGCTTCAACTTGAACTGGCCTTGTTCTGACTGATGATATTGAGCTTTTCCATGGTCGCTTTCCACAAATGTAGTCGATTTGATTTCTGTGTATTCCATTTGGTGAGGACCATGTGTATAATCGCCATCTAAGATGTGGAAAAAAGTTATTTGCAGTGAAGAAGTCGTTGGTCTTGCAAAATTCTATCATGCCATCTCCGGCATAATTTCTATCACTAAGGCCAAATTTTCCAACTACTAATCCTTCTTTGTTTCCAACTTTTGCATTCCAATCACCAGTAATTATCAATGCATCATGATTGCATGTTCTACCAATTTCAGAATGCAGAAGCTGGTAAAAATCTTCAATTTCTTCATCTTTGGCCTTAAGGGTTTGGTGCTTAATTTTGAATAATAGTCGTATTAACTGGTCTTTTTTGTAGATGTATGGATATTATCCTATCACTGACAGTGTTGTACTTCAGGATAGATCTTGAAATGTCTTTTTTTTTTGGAAGATGAATGCAATGCCATTTCTTTTCAAGTAGTCATTCCCAGCATAGTAGATGATATGATTGTCAGATTCAAAATGGCCAATATCAGTCTATTTCAGCTCACTAATGACTAAGATGGAGCCCTGGTGGCATAGTGGTTAAGAGCTCGGCTGGTAACCAAAAGGACAGCAGTTCAAATCTAGCATCCTATGAGGCAATTCTACTCTGTCCTGTAGGGTCTTTATGAGTCACAATTGACTTGATGGCAACAAATTTGTTTATTTTTTTTTAATGCCTAGGATATCAATGTTTATGCATTCCATTTCATTTTTTTATTGTTAAGTGAAACTTCACAATTAAAGTTAGTCTCTCATACAAAAATTTTTACATACATTGTTTTGTGACCCTAATTGCTCTCCCTGTACAGTGACAGCACACTCCTCCTTTCCATGCCTAATCTCCCAAGTCAATTCAAGCAACTCCTAACCCTCTCTGCCTTCTCATCTCAACTCCACACACAAACTGCCCATTTAGTCTCATGTATCTACTTGAGCTACGAAGCACACTCCTCACGAGTATCATTTTAAGTCCCACAATCCAGTCCAAACTTTGAAGAGTTGGCCTTGGGAATTGCTTTAGTTGTGGGTTGACAAAGAGTCCGGGGGCCATGCTTTCCAGCGTTCCTGCAGTCTCAGTAATACCATGAAGTCTGGTCTTTTTACTAGAATATGAGTTCTCTACCCCAATTTCTCCTGCTCCATCAGGGACTCTCTATTGTGTTCCCTGTCAGGGCTGTCACTGGTGGTAGCCAGGCAACATCTAGTTCTTCTGATGCAGTCTCTTGTTTAAGTGGCCCTTTCTGTCTCTTGGGCTAATACTTTCCTTGTGTCTTTGATGTTCTTCATTCTCCGTTACTCCAGGTGGTTGGGACGAAATGATGCATCTTAGATGGCCACTTGCTAGCTCTTAAGACCCCAGACGCCACTCACCAAAGTAGGATGAAGAACATTTTCTTAATAAACTTTGTTATACCATTTGACCTAGGTGTCCCCCGAAACCATGGTCCCCAGATCCGCCTCCCTGCTACTCTGTCCCTCGAAGTGTTTGATTGTATTCAGGAAACTTCTTAGCTTTGGTTTAGTCCAGTTGCGTTGACTTCCCCTGTACTGTGTGCTGTCCTTCCCTTCACCTAAGATAATTCTTGTCTACTATTTAGTTAATGAATAACCCTCACCCTCCCTCCCCACACTTGTAACCATCAAAGAATGTTTTCTTCTGTGTTTAAACATTTTCTTAAGTTCTTATAATTGTGGCCTTATACAATATTTGTCCTTCTGTGACTGACTAAATTCACTCAGCATAATGCCGTCCAGATTCCTCCATGTTATAAGATGTTTCACAGATTCATCATTGTTCTTTATCGTTGCATAGTACTCCATTGTGTGAATATACCATAATTTGTTTATCCATTTGTCCCTTGATGGACATCTAGGTTGTTTCCAGCTTTTTGCTATCGTGAACAGTGCTGCAATGACCATGGGTGTGCATATATCTATTCATGTGACAGCTCTTATTTCTCTAAGATATATTCCAAGGAGTGGGGTTGCTGGATTGTATGGTACTTCTATTTCAAGGTTTTTAAGTAAGCCCCAGATCAATTGCCAAAGTGGTTGTACCATTTTACATTCCCACCAACAGTGTATAACTGTTCCAGTCTCTCCACACCCTCACCAGCATTTATTATTTTGTGTTTTTTGGATTAATGCTAGCCTTGTTGGGGTGAGATGATACCTTATTGTAGTTTTGATCTGCATTTCTCTAATGTCTAATGATTGTGAGCATTTCTTCATGAGTCTGTTAGCCACCTAAATGTCTTCTTTGGCGAAGTGCCTGTTAATATCCTTTGCTTATTTTTTTATTGGGTTATTTGTCTTTTTGTTGTTGAGGTTTTGCAGTATCTTGTAGATTTTAGAGATTAGACGCTGATCGGATTTGTTGTAGCCAAAATTTTTTCCCCAGTCTGTAGGCTGTCTTTTGACTCTTGATGAAGTCTTTTGATGAGCATAAGTGTTTGATTTTTAGGAGCTCCCATTTATCTAGTCTCTCTTCTGGTGCTTGTGCATTGTTACTTATGATTCTTATTGTTTATGCCATGTATTTGGGCTCCTAGTGTTGTCCCTGTTTTTTCTTCCATGATCTTTATCGTTTTTGATTTGATATTTAGGTCTTTGATCCATTTTGAGTTAGTTTTTGTGCATGGTGTGAAGTATGGGGCTTGTTTCAGTTTTCTTGCAGATGAATATCCAGTTATGCCAGCACCATTTGTTAAAGAGACTCTCTTTTCCCCAATTTACGGACTGACGGCCTTTGTCAACTATCAGCTGCTCATAGGTGGATGAATTTATGTCTGGATTCTCAATTCTGTTCCATTGGTCTATGTATCTGTTGATGTACCAGTACCAGGCTGTTTTGACTACGGTGTCAGTATAATAGATTCTAAAATCAGGTAGTGTGAGGCCTCCCACTTTGTTCTTCTAGAGTAATGGTTTACTTACCCAGAGCCGCTTCCCTTTCCATGTGAAGTTGGTGATTTGTTTCTTCATCTCATTAAAAAATGCCTTTGGAATTTGGATTAGGATTGTATTGTATCTGTAGATCACTTTGGGTAGAATTAAAAAAAAGGAAAAGGAAGGTATGCTTTTCCACTTATGCAGGTCTCATTTGGTTTCTTGCAGTAGTGTCTTGTAGTTTTCATTGTAGAGGTCTTTTATGTCTCTGGTTATTCCTAAGTATTTTATCTTCTTGGGGGCTATTTAAGTGGTATTGATTTGGTGATTTCCTCTTCGAAGTTATCTTTGTTGGTGTAAATGAATCCAACCAATTTTTGTATGTTTGTCTTGTATCCCTGATACTTTGCTGAAATCTCTATTAGTTCCAGTAGTTTTCTTGTGGATTCTTTGGGGTTTTCTGTGTATAAGATCATATTATCTGTGAATAAATATACTTTTACTTCTTCCTTACCAATTTGGATGCTCTTTTTTTCTTTTTCTAGCCTAATTGCTCTGGCTAGGACTTCCAGCACAATGTTGAATAAGAGTGGTGCTAAAGGGCATGCTTGCCTGGTTCCCGTTCTCAAGGGGAATGCTTTCAAACTCTCTCCATTTAGGATGATGTTGGCTGTTGTCTTTGTATAAATGCCCTTAAATATATTGAGGAATTTCCCTTCTATTCCTATTTTGTTGAGAGTTTTTTACCATGAATAGATGTTGGACTTTGTCAAATGCCTTTTCTGCATCGATTGATAAGATCATGTGGTTCTTGTCTTTTGTGTTATTTATGTGATGGATTACATTGATTGTTTTTCTGATGTTGAACCATCCCTGCATACCTGGTATAAATCCCACTTGGTTATTGTGAATTTTTTTTATATATTTTTGAATTCTATTGGCTAAAGTTTTGTTGAGGATTTTTGCATCTATGTTCATGGGGAATGTAGATCTCTAATTCTCTTTTTTTGTGGTGTATTTACCTGGTTTCATTATCAGGGTTATGCTGGCTTCATAGAATGAGTTTGGGAGTATTCCATCCTTTTCTATGCTCTGAAATACCTTTAGTAGTAGTGGTGTTAACTCTTCTCTGAAAGTTTGGTAGAATTCTCCAGTGAAGCCATCTGGGCCAGGGCTTTTTTTTGTTGTTGGGATTTTTTAAATTACTTTTTCAATTTCTTCTTTTGTTATGGGTTTATCTAGTTGTTCTACCTCTGTTTGTGTTAGTTTAGGTAGGTAGTGAGTTTCTAGAACTTTGTCCATTTCCTCTAGGTTTTCAAATTTGTTAGAGTACAGTTTTTCATAGTATTTTGTTATGATTCTTTTAATTTCAGTTGGGTCTGTTGTAATATCACCCATCTCATTTCTTAAAAAGGTTATTTGCTTCTTCTCCTGTTTTTCTTTTGTCAGTTTGGTCAGTGGTTTATTGATTTTGTTGATCTTTTAAAAAAAACCGGCTTTTGGTCTTGTTCACTGTTTCAGTTGTTTTTCTATTCTCCATTTCATTTAATTCTGCTCTAATTTTTTTTATTTCCTTTCTTCTGGAGCCCGGGGGCTTCTTTTGCTGCTTTCTTTCTATTTGTTCCAGTTTTAGGGTTACTGTTTTGATTTTGGCACTTTCTTGTTTTTGAATGTGTGCATTTATTGCTATAAACTGAACTCTGAGCACTGCTTTTGCTGTGTCCCAATCGTTCTTGTAGGATGTGTTTTCATTCTCCTTTGATTGTATGAATTTCGTTATTCCAGCCTTGGTTTCTTCTATAACCCACCAGTTTTTGAGCAAGGTTTTGTTCAGTTTCCATGCATTTAATTTTTTTTCTTTGCTTTTTCTGTTATTGATTTCCACTTTTATGGCTTTATGGTCAGGAAAGATGCTTTGTAATATTTGGATGCTTTGGATTTTGTTAACTCTTGCTTTATGTCTTAATATGTGGTCAATTCTGGAGAATGTTCCAGGTGCTTTGGAAAAGAAAGTATACTTGGCTGCTGTTAGGTGGAGTGTTTGGTATATGTCTATGAGATCAAGTTGGTTGATTGTAGCATTTAGATCTTCTGTGTCTTCATTGAGCTTCTTTCTGAACGTTCTGTCCTTCACTGAAAGTGGTGTGTTCAAGTCTCCTACTACTATTGTGGAGCTGTCTGTGCCTCTTTTCATTGCTGTTAGAGTTTGTTTTATGTATTTTGAAGCCTTGTCATTGGGTGTGTAAATGTTTATTATAGTTATGTCCTCCTGGTGTATTGGTGCTTTAATCATTATATGGTGTCCTTCCTTATCCTTTGTGATGGATTTTACTTTAAAGTCTATTTTGTCTGAGATTACTACTGCCACTCCTGCTCTTTTTTAAGTCTTGTTTGCTTGATATATTTTCTCCATCCTTTGCACTTTAGTTTGTTTGTGTCTTTAAGTCTAAAGTGTGTCTCCTGTAGGCAGCATATAGATGGATCATGTTTTTTTTTATCCAGTCTGCCACTCTCTGTCTCTTCACTGTTACATTTAGTCCATTTACATGCAGCATAATTATTGATAGTTACAAGTTTAGTGCTGTATTTTGATGTCTTTTTTGTGTGTTGACAGTTTCTTTGTTCCACTTTATTTTCTGTGCTGAGTCGTTTTTCTTTATGTAATTTATTTTTATGTTTTTCATTGTTGTTGATTTTGTATTTGCTGAGTTGTTATATTTTTCTTGTTTTTTATTTTGACATGGAGAATTGTTAGATTCCTTTGTGGTTACCTTAATGTTTACCCATTTTTTTTAAGTTTAAATAAGCCTTTTATTTCCTTATATTGCCTTGACTTCCTCTCAATATGAAAAATCTATGTCTACGTTTTTAGTCCCTCTTTTTTTTTTAAAGTTGTCATCTTTTACATACTAACATCTCTGTATCCTTATTTTCAGTGTTTTAGCTTTGATTTATTTTTGTGACTTCCATATCTGCGTTGATATCTGGTTGCTCTGTCCTGTATTCTAGTCTTGGGTCATTATGTGATGTCATTGATTTTCTAACTGAAGGACTCCCTTTAGTATTTCTTGTAATTTTGGTTTAGTTTTTGCAAATTCTCTAAACTTCTGTTTATCTGGAAATGTCCTAATTTCACCATCATATTTGAGAGAGAGTTTTTCTGGATATATAATTCTTGGCTGGCACTTTTTTTCACTCAGGACTTTATATATGTCATCCCATTGCCTTCTTGCCTTCATGGTTTCTGCTGAGTACTCCAAGCTTATTCTTATTTACTTTCCTTTGTAGCTCACTTTTTGTTTCTTCCTAGCTGCTCTTAAAATTCTCTCTTTATCTTTTGTTTTGGCAAATTTGATTATAGTATGTCTTGGTGACTTTCTCTTAGGATCTAGCTTATGTGGAGTTCGATGAGCATCTTGGATAGGTATCTGCTCATCTTTCACAATATCGGGGAAATTTTCTGCCTACAAATCTTCAGCAATTCTCTGTGTATTTTCTGTTATCCCCCCGCCCCGTTCTCCATTCACTTGTTGGTTATTCTTCTTGATTGAATCCCACATAATTCTTAGGGTTTCTTCATTTTTTTAAATCCTTGTATCTGATTCTTCCTCAAATAAGTTGGTGTCAAGTGCTTTACCTTCAATCTTACTAATTCTGACTTCCATTACCTCAATTCTGCTCTTATGACTTTTTATTGAGTTTTCTAATTCTGAAATTTTATTGTTAATATTCTTGATTTCTGATTACTGTCTTTCTATGAATTCTTGCAGCCTATTAAATTTGTCATGCTCTTCTCTAATCATCCTGAGTTCCTCTATTGTTTGTTCTGTGTTTTAACTAATTTCCTTCTTGATCTCTCAAAGATCTCTGTATATTAATCTTTTGTATTCTGCCTCTGGTAATTCTCTGCCTCCGGAAAATTTCTAAAATCTTTAGTTTGGGAGCTTGGTGAAGCCATCATGACCTGCCTCTTTATGTGATTTGATATTGACTGTTGTCTCTGAACCATCAATAAGTAATTATATTTATTTATTTTATATTTGCTTACTGTGTCCTAACTTCTTGTTTTGTTTTCATATGCCTAAATAGGCTGCTCATATGAGCTAGCCTTATCACTGGTGCCCCTGAAGCTCCAAGGTCCTGCCGCCAGGTGGCCAGACCTGCCACTAAGTATGTGATCCCAGGAGTCTGCCCACTCTTCCTGTATGGATTCAGCTCAGGTGTGCAGATAGTCGGCCACCAAGTGTGTGGTGCAGGCTCTCACCTACAGTCCTAGACAGGCATAGGTGATTGGTTTAAGCACAGGCATTTAAGCAGGGAGACACACACTGAGCAAGCCAGGGGGCCAATGGCAGCCCCCGAGAGTCCAAGAAGAAAAGTGTCCATGTTCCCTAGAGCACATAGGTTGGTGGGTTTTGCATCCAGACTATGAGCACTCAGTGCTGTTGGCTGTAAGGACTAGGGGGCACCTCTTATTCTTGGGCCCCTGTCTCAGGTGGCTAGATTGCGTGGGTGAAGCCACCTGTCCTCAGGCTCCTGATGTCAGTAGGTGAAGACCCTGCTTAATGAGCAGAACAGTGTCAAATGTCACAAACCTGCCACTTAACAGTTGAAACAGTGGAAGTTAAACTTCATGTATATACCCTGTTGTACTGTGGTAATTTGGGCCTACCCTGTTGAAATGGGCCCACACAGGTCTGTGCGGGGAGAAAGGCACTCAAAGTCCATGGATGCTTTATGCCTGTACCTAGGCAAAGGAGCTGTGCCAACCCTGAGTTCTTGGCTTAGGGAAGCCATAATATTATTTTTTCCCCTGTTTGTTAATTTGTTCCCTCTCCAAGACCAGGAGAATGGCTCAGGGTGCGTGATGGGTCCTACTTCCAGCCCAGGGGACTCGGCAATTGCTGAAGCCAGTCCCAGACCCAGTGCAGAGCAGGGAGAGGTAAATGGGAGAGAAGCTTTTACCTAAGGGGGGTGTTTTTGATCCATGTGGTAGGCCAGACTGAAGTACTTATTTTTTGCCTATTGAGGGCTGTTTCTCACTGGTTCTGGATGGCCGAGTAGATTCTCTGCCACTGGGTGTCTCCCTCTGTGCGCCACTGCTTACCTCACTGCTCACCCCTGATCTGAGCCGGGCTGAAGGGCTCTGGCTCCTGTTGGGTCATGTCTGGCAACTCCTCGCTGCTTCTGAACCGTTTCTCCCTCCCCTTGCCTCTCAGTCTGATCCCTCAACTTTACCTTTGATGTTTAGGGCTCCTAGGTTGTTATTTATAATTGATTCACTTGTTTTTTGGGTCTTTGTTGTAAGAGGGACCACTGGAAGTGTCTGACTACTCCGCCATCTTGGCCCTTCAGTTCCATTTCATTTTTTACAATTTCCAATTTTCCTAGATTCATCCTTCATATATTCCACTTTCTGATTATTAATGGATGTTTGCAGCTGTTTCTTCTCCTTTTGAGTTATTCCACATAAGCAAATGAAGTTCCTGAAAGCTTGACTCCAGCCATGTCATTAAGGTAGACTCTAATCTGAGGAGGCAGTTCTTCCCCAGTTGTCTTTTGAGTGTCTTCCAACCTGAGGGGCTCATCTTCCAGTACTATATCAGACAATGTTCATAAGGTTTTCACTGGCTAATTCTTTTCGGAAGTAGACCTCCAGGTCCTTCTTCCTAGTCTGTCTTAGTCTGGAAGCTCAGTTGAAACCTGTCCACCATGAGTGACCCTGCTATTTGAATGCCAGTGGCATAGCTTCCAGCATCACAGCAACACGCAAGCCCCCACAGTAGGACAAACTGACAGATGCGTGGGGGTTTTAATTTTAGCCATTCTAATTAACAACAACAACAATTAGATGTTTAGAGGTATCTTATTTAATTTGCATTTTTTTAATGAATAATGATATTGAGTATTATTCACGTGCTTATTTGCCATTCTTGTTAGTCCCTGGGTGGTGCAAATGGTTAAACACTGGACTACTAGCCAAAACGTTGGCAGTTTGAACCCACTCAGGAGCACCTCAGAAGAAAGTCCTTGCAGTCTGCCTCTGAAAGGTCACAGCCTTGAAAACTCTATGGAGCAGTTCTACTATGCACACTTGGGGTCACCATGACTTAGAATCTACTCTATGGTGACTAAGAACAGCAACAACTTCTTTAGTGAAGTATTTGTTTAAATCTTTTAAAATTGGGCTGTTTATTTTCTTATTATGGAGTTTTGAGAGTTATTTATATATTCTGGATACAAGTTCTTTATCAGAAATATGGTTTACAAATATTTTTCTCATTCTGTAGTTTGCCGTAATTGTCTTACCAGTGTCTTTTGAAGAGCAGAAGTTTTTAATTTTCATGAATTTGTTCATTTATGGGTTATACTTTTGGTGTCATATCTAAGAAATAGTTTTCTAAACCAAGATCACAACGGTTTTCTCCTCTGTTTCCTTCTAAAGGTAGTATAGTTTTCAGTTATACATTTAGGTCTAACCCATGTCTTAGTTATCTAGTGCTGCCATAATGGAAATACCACAAGTGGATGGCTTTAACAAATAGAAATTTATTTTCTCACAGTTTAGGAAGCTAGAAGTCCAAATTCAGGATGCCAGCTGTAGCGGAAGGCTTTCTCTCTCTGTCGGCTCTGGAGTAAAGCCACCCACTTGTGGTATTTCTGTTATAGCAGTACTAGATAACTAAGACAATCCATTTTGAGTTAATTTTTGTATATTAATATCTAATTGTTTCATATATAAATGTCTATTTTTTCCAGCACCATTTGTGGAAATGTCTATCCTTTCTCCACTTAAATGCCTTTGAACCTTTGTCAGTAATCGATTGTCAATATATGATTGTGTAGAAGGATCTTTTTGATAGATAAATTGGATCGTATCATTTTCCTACTTAAATATGGTCACTGGATTCCCATTGCTATTAGTATAAAAGTTCAAATCTTTAACCAGATGCTAGATGATCTGGCATCTCTCCGTCTCTCTAACCTCATCTCATACCACTTTTGCTCTTGCTCCACCCACTCTGGCCTTTATTCTGTTCCTCAAATAACTTATAGTTCTTCTTGCCTTTGCCTATGCTGTTCCCTCTACCTGAAATGCTGGTTGAGTCTTCTTCCCATTCATCTAGTTAACACTTATTTATATCATCACTTTATTCCTGGACCTTCCAGGCTAGTTCAGGTTCCCCCTTTTAATATGCCTTTTAATGCATTTTAATATGCTTTAGTTGTTGTTGTTGTGTGCTGTTGAGTTGATTGCAATGCCTGGCGACCCTATAAATAGCACTCAGTATTTCTCCTTCGGAGGACTTCTTACGAAAAGCGAGTGTTAATTGTGTATTTTGTTGTTTAATACCTATTTTAATTACTAGGCAGTAAGTTCCTGAGATTAGGGACCATATTGCTTTTATTCATCGTTGACACCTTAAGACTCAGCCCAGTAGGGCACATGCTTAGTGCTCAATCAATATCTGTTGAATAAATGAATAGATTTTATTTCCACAGAATTAAGATTTTATTTCCAAACTTGGAATTTGGCTTTGGGGGTTTTCAAAAACCTCTGTGATTTCAGCATGCTTAGGAAGTAATAAATCTCTCTTTGACCTACAAGCAGAGTAGAGTATTCCTCCAATTCATGCCTTGAGCAAATATCTACTAAGCACTTAGTACTTGCAAGGCTCAGTGCTAGGCACTTGGAATTTCCAATGAATAGGATGCTGTGGGCCATGCCTTTGAGAGGCTCATTAATGGTCTAGGAAGGAGAGTGAAGAATTATTTAAATAACTATATTTTATCTGGGCTAGAAATGAGGAGTGGGATTTATGGAATAAAACCTCAAGAGTTCTTCTCATGTTGAGTTGTGGATGTCTACTATCTACTCTGCTTAAAGGATTAGAAAGGACTACTTTCTCATCTCACTTTTTTCTTTCTCCTCCTCAATGTCTGCTTCTCATCTTATCGTTTCTCACAGTTCCAGCCCTGAGTTCTCCCCTGACAACTCTCTTTCAGGCTATCTTCAACGGAATCAGAATCAGAGGATTCTTTCTAAAAAAAAAAAAAAACTCTGATAACATCATTTCTTTGCTGTATAACCTTCAAATACCTACCCTGGGAATTTTAAACTCAAATGCCTGCTAAGCAACAAAAATGAGTGAAGAGAGCCTGGTACTGGAGAGACAAAAGGGGTCTGTGGCCAACTAGAGAGCATCTGTCCTATCTAAAAGGGGGCAGCCACCACTGAGATCCAACTGGTTGTTGCCAGACAGGAATGTGGCCTCAGTGTCTCAGATGTTCCATTAATTTCAATAACAACAGCATTTTAGATTTTGATGTGAAATCTCATGATCTTTTTTTATGTGGGCAACTAATTCAACTGATTTAAAAACACTACGTAAGCTAACCCTCTGCAGGCCAAATGAAACCTGTCTGCGAACATGAATCAATTTGTAGGCTGCCAGTCTGCAACTTCTGGCCTTCAGGTTCAAGTCCAAGTTCCTAGCCTAGCCTTTAAGTCCATCACAGTTAGGCCCTAATCTCTCTCTGCATCCCCTTCTCCCACCTATTTCTCCTGCCAAAATCCCACCTCTTCAGCCACGTCAGACGTTTTGGGCTCCTCTGAACATACCCTTCACTCTCAGGCCTACCTACTTTGGGGTCATGCTTTTCCCTTTTACTGTAATATAATTCGCCCTATTTCTTCATGACAAAAGTCAATCTATCTTTCAAAACACAGCACAAATGTTGAGTTTTCTGGGACACTTTCCTGAATTCATTCATTGTAATTAATTTTGGTAAAAATTTATTTTTATCTCGTTTAAAACATTTATCATAATCTGAAATGTTTTCTAACTAGATATGTACATATCTTCCTCCTCCACAAGACAGTATCTCCCACCTTGTACATTGCCACTTATTCGTTTGTTATTTTATTCAACAAATGTGTAGAACTCCTACTATGTGCCAGATATTCTGCTAAGCAGTGGGACTAAGAGCTCTAAATGGTCCATTTAACCTAACTATAGGTATGAAATGTTACATACAAGCAAATTGCAATAATGATATGAGAAAAAGAGAGGCTTCTCCACACCTCTGTTATTTGACTGATAACAATTATAATTCACTAAGAATCCACTGTGATATACTGGTATTACAAGCTTTTGATAATTATTTACATTTGTATAAGAAACCCAGTGAGTAGGAATTACCCCCATTTTACAGAGGGGGAAACTTAGCCTCAGAAATGTTATTTGTCCAAGATCAGCCAGCTGGTAGGAGGCAGGGCCAATACTATGAACCTGGGTATTCTATTACAAAGCAAATCGTCTCTTGTTGCTATAGCTTAGCTGCCTCTCTGGTGCCAATGTATGGTTAAATATCCTGTCCATCCCTAATATATGGACCGGACATTAGGTGAGCTGTGGCATAACTAAGTTTTTGGTATAGCAAGGCATTTCATAACAATTTCACAGTTTCATTGAATGAAAATGAAAACCATTTTCCACTCTTATTTATGTGCTATGTGACCATTAGCTAATCTCTTAACCGCTCTGGATCTCATTTTACTTATTTGTAAGATGGAGATAATACTTTCCATCTAGTCAATTTTTTTTGAAAACCAAATAAAATGAGGAATGCAAAAGAAATGTATAATCAGACTTATTACAATTATTGTTGTCCATCATGTGTATTGTTTGTAATCCTTACAACAGCTTTCCAAGAGAAGGACTACTGTTTGCTATTTTTCCCATTTTAAAGATTACAATAATGAGGCAGAGCTAGAGTTTGAGGCCTGGCATGTTTGACACAAAACAAAATGTCATATTGCCTCTCAGGCATTAGGCAACAGTTAATTATTGGTATCATCCGTATAGTACTATTTACTTTTCAAAAGGCTTAAGGATATTTGACCCCAAGTTCAGGTGCCAGGGATAATATTTGGGATTCAAAGTTTAAATTCCACTTTTAAAAGGTTTCAAAACATGGAAAGCAGAGGTCAACGATAGGGAATCATTTCAGTAAGATTCCTCTCCCTCCCTAACCCACTTCTCACCCTTCCCCAGCAGAAGGGTCCTATCCCATTCTACTCTAGAAATGTCCTTGGCAGCATCTTAGCTTAAAACATATGTTGTCAGATGGTGACATACAAGGAATCTTAAATCATATTCATTTCAGCTCCACCAGGTATGGAGGAGGGAATTAGTAGCTGCCAAAAGGGAAAATGACCATCAGTCAGAGAAGATATGTCACCTATGGGCCTTTAAGAATGGAGTGTTCTGGAGAAATCAGAGCTGAAGCCAAAGATAAAATTGAGACTACTGCTATCTTTCATACTAGCAGAACCTCCCTGTAGAGTTCAAAGTTAGGAATGGTGAACCACTGAAAAACTGCAATCATGTCCATATTATTTCTCTGGATTTAACAAAAAACAAAGTGCCTTCAGCCCTATCTCCATAGTGTCTCTGCGGCTTTGCTCCCTGGCAGCAGTAGTACCACCTGACCTTTGTATGAGACACCGAGGTTCAGAATGGACATTTGCATATAATACCTCATAGCAAGTTTCATAGCAACTTTTGGAGTTCAGCAGAGCATGCACTGTAGATTAGTTCTGTAATACACAGGAAGCTAAGCCTCTGAAAACTAAAGCAATTTGACCAAGGTCACCCAGCTATTCAGGTGCAGAGAAATATGGGGTCAGTGTTATCCTTTGTCAGAGTTCTTTTTTCCACACCAGGTTTTTCGGTGTTTAGCTCCTTTCAACAAGTGATTCCTCCATGCCCAGAGATGCACCTTATTTGCAGCTAATTGAAAACTTTGGTTAGGGTGGAACAGTCCTATCTTGCAACTGGGACAAATTCTCTGGAGACAAGTTCCCTGACAGCTGATTCTGAGCATGAGTGACGGAGAAGTCACATGAGGTTAACACTGAGGATGTGTTAGAGGTAGAATCCTACAATCCCTTGCTACTGCCTTCCTTTACAACCTTGCCCTCAAAGAAGTATGGCCTATCTCACAAGCCCCAGAGAAAATGCTCCCCACGTACCCTAAGTTCCACCTTTACCCAAGGCAGTTAGCTACTTAGAATATCATGAATCAAACTGTGAACATCAAAACTTTCTTCACTTTTTGGCTGAATTGAAAAGTGAATAAGTGAAAGGAAGGGGCATCTCATACCTTGGAAAGTGGAGAGTTACTAATAAGAATTATTAAACTTTTTCCAATGAATCACAAATAATGTTCTGATATTTGTCCTTTGAAAATCTGTTGCTTTATCTAGAGATAGATGATTCAAGCTTGTGTGTACTAGAATTGTTAATTAATTATGATCAAAGCCGTAGAGAAAAGCAAGCAGTATTTTTCAACAGACCAAAACTGATTACATTCTCAAAGAATTGCATAGGATACCAATTCTAGTTGTTTTCTTTCCTGAATTAACTTAAATCAGGACTAAAGTAGAGTCAAATACAATGCTGAAATACTAGCTTATCAGTAATAGACCCTGTGTCTCCTATTCAACATTAATTACCATTCCTTAGTCACCTGCTTCCCAATGCTGGCCAAAATGCATTCACATGTGCTATGTCAGTGTCCAGAAAACTTGTCTGCAAAGCTGTTAAAGGCTGCCCCTGTCACAGATAGCAAACCAGGACAGGAATATACACACACACACATACACACACACACAAGCCATTGCCATCGAGTGTATTCTGACTCATAGTGACCCTATAGGACAGAGTGAAACTGCCCCATAGGATATCCAAGAAGCAGCTGGTGGATTCAAACTGCTGACCTTTCGGTTGGCAGCTGAAGCTCTTAACCACTGCGCTACCAGGGCTTCATAGACACAAAAGGAATACAGTATTGAAAGAGCATTTGAATTGTGTGATCAGATTGAAACTAGAGGGCCTCATCTAGGAATAACTAGGTTATGGTTATATTATCACCAGGGTCTATGCAACTGACTATAATAAGAGCTAAGATTTATTATAAACTTACTATGTGCTAGTCATCCTTCCAAGAGCCTCACATGAACTAACTCATTTAATACTTAAAGCTGTTACTCTGTGCCCAGCCATTCTTACGCTTTGTGTGAATTAACTCATTTAATCCTCAGAAAAATTCTATGAGGAAAATACTATTATTACTCTCATTTTACAGATGAGGAAAGATAAGATCAGAGGAATACAGTTACTTGTTCAAGGTCATACAGCTAGTAAGGGGTAGAGTCAAGACTAAGACCCCTGCAGCCTAGCTCTATAGCTTATGCTATTCTGACACATCATCTGCATAGTCCTTTTCTCATTGTCAAAATACAGAGAAACTCTTGACAAGTAACCAACCCTTTCTCAGCATCTAATATGTGTTAAGCATTATGCTAGCCCTCAATAAGTTCACAATGTAAAGAGAAGAACCAAGCTCATCATTTTAAACATTAGTAGAATGGACTTTCATTTTCTTAAAAAAATCAGAACAATTGGTACTTGTTCAACATTTTAGAGATTTCAAAGCCTTTTTCCCCATCTAATCGTAACAACAACTCTATTAGTTCATCTGGGAAGTTATTTTTATTCTCATTCCACAGATGAGGAAACAGGCTCAGAGAGTTTAAGTGACTTGCTCAAGGCCACACAAGTTTGAATATGATACAACCAAGATTTAAACATTTTCCGACGCTACAGTTTGTGCTCTCTTCACTACTGTATGCCATGTTGCATGAAATTAACAAATTAACAACTATACCCCCTTGGACTCAGAACAGCTATGTTGAAATGCCGTGGCAGTGGCTTTAGGCCTAAAGATCTTGCCACTCAGATGGTTAATGAAAGCATTTTGGCTTATTTGACCAGCTATCTCTGTGAGACTCACTAATAAAAAGTCAAGGCCCTACCTTGGGTTGAGGCAACAAAATTAAAGAACAGTCTAAAATCATAACACCTCGGTATGTGTTGTAGCTCAGATATTGACCCTCAGTAAGTCTTTGCCTTGCTTTGTGCCTCAGTTCCCACAGGTGTCTTATCCAAGCAAATAGAACCTGGCCTACAAGTTCTATCAGGAAAAAAATCATATGTGAACAAGTAATGATATAAATAAAAACAGAAAATACATGTAAAACAGTAGTATTATGTGAAAATAAAAGCTCACTAATGACTTACTTTTGGTTTTGGTAAGTATGGGGCTTTATTTGTTAGGAGGCTTTTGGTTGCAAGCAATAGATGCCCACTCAATCTCATTTAAGCAAAAAGAGAAGTTTAATAATTTAGCCCACAGAGTTATTTATAATTAAGCCTACAGGAATGTATTACAGAATCAGAATTCTGTTGGGCATCAGAAACAATTAGAACAAGGGACTCAGTGCTGTCAGGATTCTTTCTCCATCTCTTGTCTCTGTTTCTCTCTTCATGTCTGCTCGTTCTCTCTCTACATACCACTTTCACCATTCTAAGTCCACATGGGAGAAAATGACCATTGCTAACATCTCTGTAGTTTAAGTTAGGCATCAACTTGCTCTAAATGTCCAGGGAAGGATTCTGATTGTACAAACTTTTGTCAGATGCCCATCCTTCAGCCAGTCAGCTATCACCAGTAAGCAGGATCACATTGTACAAACATAGAAGGAATATGTTATCCCAGATTAACCATGTGAAAGTAGGGGGTGGTCTCTTCTGAAAAAAGTGAGGGACAATTCCCTTTAAAGGAAGTTTCTGAGAAGGCCATCAAATAAATAGATGTCTTCTACAGAGGTACAGAGAATAAATTTTTGCCAGTTAGTGGAATTAGTGTATTATTGACTATGCAAAGGCATTCTGCTGTGTGGGGCATAAAAAATTATGGATAACATTGTGAAGAATGAGACATCCAGAACACTTAGTTTCTGCTCTTGCAGAACCTGCACATAGACCAAGAGGCAGTTGTTTGAACAGAACAAGAGGATACTGAAGGATTTAACATGAGGAAAGGTGAGCCTCAGAGTTGTATCTTTTCACTATATTTATTCAATCTCTATGCTGAGCAAATAATCCCAGAAAATGGACTATATGAAGAAGAATGTGGCATCAGGATTGGAGGAAGACTCATTAATAACCTGTGATATGCAGATGACAGAACCTTGCTTGCTGAAAGTGAAAAGGACTTGAAGCACTTACTGATGAAGAAGAAAGACTACAGCCTTCAGTATGAATTATACCTCAACATAAAGCAAACAAAATTTGTGACAACTGGACCAATAAGCAACATCAAGATAAACGGAGAAAATATTGAAGTTGCCAAGGATTTCATTTTGCTTGGATCCACAAGCAACTCCCATGGAAGCAGCAGTCAAGAAATCAAATGACACATTGCTTTGGGCAAATATTCTGCAAAAGACCTCTTTAAAGTGTTAAACAACAAAGATGTCACTTTGAAGATTAAGGTGCACCTGACCCAAGCCATGGTATTTTCAGTCACCTCATATGCATGTGAGGGCTGGACAATGAAGAAGGAAGACCAAAGAAGAATTGATGCCTTTGAATTATGGGGTTGGTGAAGAATATTGACTATACCATGGACTGCCAGAAGAAAGAACATATCTGTCTTGGAAGAAGTACAGTCAGAATGCTTCTTAGAAGGGAGGATGGCAAGACTACATCTCACATACTTTGGACATGTTATCAGGAGGGACTGGTCCCTGAAGAAGGACAGCATGCTTCGTAAAGTAAAGGATCAGCTGGAAAGAGGAAGAATCTCAACGAGATGGGTTGACACAGTGGCTGCAACAATGGGCTCAAACATAGCAATGATTGTAAGGATGGTGCAGGACCGGGCAGTGTTTCCTTCTGTTGTACATGGGGTTGCTATGAGTCAGAACCAACTCAAGGGCACATAACAACAGTGGTATCCAAGGAGCTTACTAGTGAAGTTTGGAAATGGATTTCTATTCAAATACCAACAGATCTGTGCCCTTCCAAACCCCTAACAATGGCTCATAAAAGCTCTATGCTTTGAGTCAAATAAACAAGATTTGATGGGACATTGGGTATTACTTCTCCATTCTCTTTGTTCCGAGAAGAATAGACAGATTAGTAGTGTTCTAGGGAACATACTTTGGAAAGTATTTTAGCTCTGATATTTTATGATTCTATTATTTTTACTTCTCCTATAGCTAGGTCAGTTTTCATCTATCTGGTATGATTTCAGAGGAACCTGAGCTTTATTGATATTCCATAGAATTCTACCATTAGTGCTTTGTTTCTTTGTATTAAGACACCTCCAGCGCTGCATCCATTTGTTGAAACATCTCAATTGATATTCCGTCAATTCCTGGAGCCCTGTTTTTCACCAGTGCCTTCAGTGCTGCTTGGACTTCTTCCTTCAGTGCCATCGGTTCCTGATCATATGCTGCATCTTGAAATAATTGAACATCGATCAATTCTCTTTGGTATAATGACTCTGTGTATTCCTTCCATCTTCTTTTGATGCTTCCTGCATTCTTTAATAGGTTTCCCATAGAATCCTTCACTATTGCAACTCGAGGCTTGAATTTTTATTTCAGTTCTTTCAGCTTGAGAAATGCCAAGCATGGTCTTCCCTTTTGATTTTCTATCTCCAGCTCTTTGCACATGTCATTATAATACTTTACTTTGTCTTCTCAAGCCACCCTTTGAAATCTTCTGTTCAGTTCTTTTACTGCATCATTTCTTCCTTTTGCTTTAGCTACTTGATGTTCAAGAGCAAATTTCAGAGTCTCTTCTGACGTGCATTTTGGTCTTTTCTTTCTTTCCTGTCTTTTTAATAACCTCTCGCTTTCTTCATGTATGATGTCCTTGATGTCATTCCACAACTTGTCCGGTCTTCAGTCATTAGTGTTCAGTGTGTCAAATCTACTATTGAGATGGTCTCCACATGTAGGTGAGATGTACTCAAAGGTAGTACTTTGGCTCTTATGGGCTTGTTTTAATTTTCTTCAGTTTCAACTTGAACTTGCATATGAGCAATTGATGGTTTGTTCTGCAGTCAGCCCCTGGCCTTATTCTGACTCATGATATGGAGCTTTCCCATCGTCTCTTTCCACCAATGTAGTTGATTTGATTCCTGTGTATTCCATCTGGTGAGGTCCATGTGTATAGTCGCCGTTTATGTTGGTGAAAAATGGTATCTGCAATGAAGAAGTCATTGGTCTTGCAAAATTCTGTCACGCAATCTCCAGCATTGTTTCTTTCACCAAGGCCATATTTTCCAACTACTGATCCTTCTTCTTTGTTTCCAAATTTCACATTCCAATCACCAATAATTATCAATGCATCCTGATTGCATGTTTGATCAATTTCAGACTGCAGAAGCTGGTAAAAATCTTCAATTTCTTCATCTTTGGCTTTAGTGGTTGGTGGGTAAATTTGAATAATAGTTGTATTAACTGGTCTTCCTTGTAGGCGTATGGATATTATCCTATCACTGACAGAGTTGTACTTCAGGATAGATCTTGAAATGTTCTTTTTGATGATGAATGCAACACCGTTCCTCTTCAAGTCGTCGTTCCCAGCATAGTAGACCATATGACTGTCCGATTCAAAATGGCCAATACCAGTCCATTTCAGCTCACTAATGCCTGGGATATGGATCTTTATTCGTTCCATTTCATTTTTAAAGATATCCTATTTTCCTGGACTCATACTTCATACATTCCATGTTCTTATTATTAATGGATGTTTGCAGCTGTTTCTTCTCATTTTGAGTCGTGCCACATCTGCAAGTGAGGGTTCTGAAAGCTTAACTCCATTCATGTCATTAAAGTTGACTTTACTTTGAGGAGGCACCTCTTCCCCAGTCGTCTTTTGAGTGCCTTCCGACTTGGGGGGCTCATCTTCTGGCACTATATCAGACAATATTCTACTGCTATTATTATGCTAAGGTTTTCACTGGCTAATTCTTTTCAGAAGTAGACTGCTGGGTCCTTCTTCATAGTCTGTCTTAATCTGGAAGCTCAGCTGAAACCTGTCCTTTCCACCATAGGTGACCTTGCTGGTGTCTGAATACCAGTGGCGTAGCTTCCAGCATCACAGCAACATGCAAGCCCCCATAATACAACAAACTGACAGACATGTGGGGGAAGAACTAGAGGCCTCAAAGACAAAGACTATCTCCTTCACCATTATAGAGTCAGCCCGCTCCGGCTGTTCAGAGTGCCTGGATACCTCCAGCGGCTCTGGGCCATCGATGTTGATGACATTCTCACATTTACTCCATATAATCTCATCAGACCCCCAGTCAGGATTCTGTGATAAGCTGCTGTCTGGCATCTACAATTACCAACCCATCCCTTTTAGCCCCTCTCGCTATCAAATATGAACCTAGCTACTAATGATTTCATTAGTATAGTAATTCACGGTTCATGATAATGCCTCCATGTGCATTAACTAATCTGATCCTCAAAAATTCCTTATAAATTATATTGGGCAAGGACTATTATTCCATTGAGCAAACTGAGGCTCAATGAGATTAAATATTACAGATGTTCAGCTATAGGTCAAAGTATAGTATATTTTAACAATATATGTTAAAAATGCCTGTACATTCTACAAAAAAAGGACCTTGTTTACTTTGTTCACTGCTCTATCTCCAGACCCTAACACTGTGCCTGGCACTTAAGAGGAACTCGACTGCAATTTGTTGAATGAATGCATTAACGAATTTCCTTCACTTGGGTCCATATTGTCTTTCCCTCTCAAACCTGTGCTCTAAAATAACAGGGAAAGAGATAAGAACTGATATTTGAGATATACCCCGGGCCCTATATATACATATCTTATTTAATCCTCATGAGAATTCTGCAAAGTAGGGATTATTCTTACCCTCTGAGTTTAAAAGAGGTGTAAGTTCTCACAGCGAAGAAGTGACAGAGCTGGGATGTGAACCCAGGCAGTTTGGCACTATAGTCTTCAAGACTGCCTACACACAGAATTACAATATCAGTTCTCCTCATTTCTCAAAGTCAGACTGAAAGGAAAATGAATTTTTGCAAGTCACTAAAGGATTAAAACACTGCCCAAAGTGAGAGCTGATCATTAGTATTGCTAGGTCATTGTAACAAACTTTACTTTTCCTTAATAAAAATTCACCTTTTCCAAAACCCATTTCCTCCAAGAAACTTACCCTAAATGTGACAGACTAACACTGCTTGAAGCCACCCACCTGCTGAGTCAGGCTCTCCTGAATTTCCAATAAGCTTGCACCAATGTGAGTCAAGAAAATTTTTGATGTATTTTGTTTCCAAAGCCTTTCTGGGCAAGGGATATGCCTTTGGCTGGTTTACACAAATAGCCACCACTAAATGATGAAATCAGTGATGATTGAATCAAACCATTTACTCTACGGTTGGCAGTTCAAACCCATCTAGTAGCTCCGTAGAAAGAACTGGTGATGTGCTTTCATAAAGAGTGCAGCCAAGAAATCCTTATGGGGCAGTTCTACTTTGTCACGTGGGGTCGCTATGAGTCAGAACCTACTCGATGGCACCCAATAACCAACAACAACAGAATAGCAATAACAACAACAGTAATAATATACTTGTAATCACCTCTATGTGCATTGTACTTAACAGTTTATAAAGTGCTGTCACTTTCAGAAACCCATTTCAGGGTTTTGGTCTCCCACTCTCATACTTTTTTATCACCTTCTTTCAGTCCTCAAAGCCAGCTGTGTTTTCACTTATCACATTTTGTTCAAAAGATTGTATGATACTCTTGGTCCAAACCAAGGATGTCCAACCTGATTTTACAACACCCTGGGAAGATTTTGCTCACATTATTTCCTCTTCTTGAAATGCCCTTCCTCCTTCTTCCTGGTCTCTTTATCAGAATCTTACTTATCTAACAGACTCAGTTCAAAGCTTATCTAACAGTCTCAGTTCAAAGCTCACCTGTCTTGTGAAACCTTCCAAGTCCACCTCAGCTCACTGTGCTCTTGTCCTCCTCAGAAGGCCTAAAATATTCGTCCCATTTACTTGGCACTTAGCGGAGCATGCCTGGTATTAATAAATTTTTTTTATGTATACATCCTTCATACCCAGTAAACAATTGGCACCCAATAAATTTTTTTTGATCATATGGATACTATGAAATTCTCAAATATATGAAAATAAAATTAATTTTATTTCAGTTAAGAAAGTATTGAATACTCACTCTAGAGGGAATATAGCACGTAGTAGCATCCGTCTGTTAGTGGAGGCTAGCATATTGCTGTGATGCTAACGCAAAGGCATTCAACTGTGTGGGTCATATCAAATTATGAATAACATTGCAAAAAATGGGAATTCCAGAACACTTAATTGTGCTCATGAGGAACCTGTTCTTAGATCAAGAGGCAGTACTTGGAACAGAACAAGGGAATACTGCACAGTTTAAAGTCAGGAAAGGTGTGCATCAGGGTTGTATCCTTTCACCATATTTACTCAGTTGCTATGTTCAGCAAATAATCCCAGAAGCTGGACTATATGAAGAAGAAAGTGGCATCAGGATTGGAGGAAGACTCGTTAACAACGTGAGATATTCAGATGACAGAATCTTGCTTGCTGAAAGTGAAGAGGACTTGAAGCACTTACTGATGAAGATCAAAGACTACAGCCTTCAGTATGAATTACACCTCAACATAAAAAAAACAACAATCCTCACAACTGGACCAATAAACATCATGATAAATGGAGAAAATATTGAAGTTGGAAAGGATTTCATTTTACTTGGACCCACAATCAACACTCATGGAAGCAGCAGTCAAGAAATCAAACGACGCATTGTGTTGGGCAAATCTGCTGCAAAAGATCTCTTTAAAGTGTTAAAAAGCAAAGATGTCACCTTGAAGACTAAGGTGCACCTGACCCAAGCAATGATGTTTTCAATAGCCTCATATACATGCGAAAGCTGGGCAATGAGTAAGGAAGACCAAAGAAGAATTGATGCCTTTGAGTTATGGTGTTGGCGAAGAATATTTAATATACCATGGACTGCCAGAAGAATGAACAGATCTGTCTTGGAAGAAGTACAGCCAGAATGCTCCTTAGAGGCAAGGATGGAGAGACTTCATCTCACATACTTTGGACACGTTATTGGAAGGGATCAGTCCCTGGAGAAGAACATCATGCTTGATTAAAGTGGACGGTCAGCAAAAAGGAGGAAGACCCTCAACAAGATGAATTGACACAATGGCTGCAACAATGGGGTCAAATATAACGATTGTGAGGATGATGCAGGACCAGGCAGTGTTTCGTTCTGTTGTAGATAGGGTTGCTATGAGTCAGAACTGACTCTTCGGCACCTAACAACAACAATATGATGCTGAACAGGTTTCAGCAGAGCGTCCAGACTAAGATGGAGTAGGACAAAAGGCCTAGTGGTTCAAACTCACAAGCCGCTCTGCTGGTGAAATATGTGGCAGTCTGCTTCCGTAAAGATTACAGTCTTGGTAACCCTATGGGGCAGTTATATTCTGACCTATAGGGTCATTAGGACTAGGAGTCAACTTAGTGACAATGGGTTTCGGGATCTATTTCTGAAAAATCAACCAGTGAAAACCCTATGGGATCACAACCATCCAATCTCATTGTGTATGGGGTCAACCATGAGTCTGGGGTGATTCTATGGCTGCTAATAACAACAACAGGGAGGACCTTGGCTGTAGAATGATAGGCCACAGTTGAAGGTCTTGATCAGTCATTTTTAGCTGTGTGAATTTGAATATGTCCCTTCACCTCACTAATTTCTCAGTTTCCTAACTGAAATACTTTCCCTGCACAAGGCCTGGCAGGTAGCAGACCCTCAACAAATATTTTTTGAAATAGTGGATCAATGTTTATTTCACAGGTTAAGTGTGATTATCAAATGGAATCATGTATTTAGGGGTGCTTTGTAACTTATCTCTGTAAATAAAATGTCAGTGATCACAACTACACAAATGAAGAAGACTTGATATGGGCCTGCCAATCAAGGAACTGACAAACTCTTCCAGGGAGTTGAGACCAACACACAAAACAACTAGGAAAATACAAAATGGGTCAGAGTAGTATACAAAGGCTTCATGGAGTAGTGGGACATGAGCAGAGTGGAGATGGGAGGCAGGTTTCAACATAAAGAAAGACTTGGAGGGTTGCTGAAGATGGTGTGGGTGGGGCACAGAGTTTGAAGAGGTAACCCTGGCTGGAGAAAAGGCTATGTAAAGGAGGTCTGAGAGAAAAAGTTGCCTGGATGGAATTGGAACAGATTATGGAGGATCTTGTAGTAGTTCGGGCAGAATAATGTAGAGTTGATATGAGAGATGATAGGAAGCTATTATATATTTTTGAGCTGTGGAGTGACATGATGCAGGTGGTCTTTAGAAAGATGTATTAGGCAAAAATTGGAAGATGCAGAAAAAGTAGAATCAATGAGACAAGTTAGGCAGATCTTGATTTAGTCCAGGTCTAAGGTTCTTGTACATCCACTACATGACACTATATTCTAATTGTTGGTCTTCTTGCCTCATGCAAAAGACTCGCAGTTGCCAAAGTTTGAGATATTGGTCTTAGTCCCAAACAGGCAACTTAAAACCCACTCACTCCCATAAGTATCTTTCTATTCCTTCATTCACTGCTAATTGTAGTGCTAATAGACCCACCATTAGCTTCCAGCCACCTAAGTCAATCATATCCCACCAATTGTCACTTATAAGGGACATGACAGTGAGTAACTCTGTTTCTGAAATCTTATGGTTTCCTCATCTGCAAAATGGGGTATCCTAGTACAGTGGGAGGAATATCCAATTTGTAATCAAGCAGACCTTGGCTCAAATTCAGATTGCTTCTTTTTAGTTGTGCAACACTGGGTAAGTTACTCAATCTCTCTGAAGCTCATCTGTAAAAATAAGGAAGATAATACCTTTATTCAGTAAAAAGTAATTATGCATTTAATATGTGCTTGACCCTGTGCTAGGTACTGGAGATACAATGGGGAGTGTATTAAGGCAAACTTGTTTGTTGCCGTCAAGCCTATTCCTACTCATGGTGACCTTATGTGTTACAGAGTTGAACTGATCCATAGGGTTTTCTCGGTTGTGATCTTAAGAGAAGCAGATTGCCATGCCTGTCTTCACGGTACAGCTGGGTAGGTTTGAACCATCAACCTTTAGGTTAGCAGTTGAGTAAAAAACTAGCTGAAATAAAAAACAAAGTCCAACATTTCTGTAGCTTAATGTAAGGTTAATTATAGCTCACCTGAGAGTTCAATACAGTTTTTTTTTTTTTTTTGCTCAACAGATAGCATTTCTCTATATACTTTTTGAAGGATTCCAAGGTCATCCCCTGGGCCTGGGCATGTTTCTCAACTTTGGCTACCCATTAGAATCTCCTAGGGATCTTAAAAAAACTAATACCTGTGTATCTACTTCCATAGATTTAATTGGTCTGGGGCACAGCAGAGGTATCAGAATTGTTTAAAAAGTACCCAGGGTGATTCAAACATGCTATCATGTTTGAGAACCACTGTTCTAGGGTCTCAGAAACCTCTGCACTCATACCGGATAAGTACAAAGAGAAAATAAAGAAGGCACATCTACTTTTTAACTCTTTTGGCCCATAAATGACACATATCTGTTCCTATTCCATTGGTGATAACTGGTCATATGGCCCTGCTGAGATTTAAAGAGGGCTGAGAAATACAGTCTCTGGCTGGGCAGCCACTTCTCAGCAACAACTCTCTAGTAAAGAAAGATAATAATCAAATAATCATGCCCAGTCATGTAATAGTGCAACTATGATAAAAGACACAAAGAAAGACACCAGTGGTTTGAATGGGTAATGGGGAGACTTGACCTGCACAGGGAAGTTAGGGAAGGCTTCCTTGATAAAGTGATTGAGTTGAGATCTGAAGCATGAGTAGAACTAGGCAAAGATAGGGGTGGGAAGAATTGCCCAAACAAAGAGAATAGCATGTACAAAAGGCCTTGAAGCTTTCTACAGCATGGTTGTTATAAGGGTCAATTAAGATGATTTATGCAAAAAAGCCTTATAACAGTAAAGCACTATACAAATCCTATAATTTCTAGTCATCATTATTACTTATTTTTATACTCTCTCCTGGAATCCTGCCGCTCATTTCTCTGAGCTCAGCCAACACACCTTTTTCTAAGCTTGGAGGGAGAAATAGACTGCGGTTATAAAACTTTGAAGGTAGTAAGAAAAGAACCAGAAAAGACCCTGGGTTCTGTTTTCATATTTAATGAAAAACATACGAATTAAGTGCTCACTGACACATTCTATTAGACATCATTTTGTACTTGTTAAGCTTTTCATCTTTGCTGCCAGCCACCTAGGAAAGGTCCTGTTAACATGTTTAACTCCATGTATACTTTTTTCGTACCTGGTTTGTGCTGCTGTGGCTTTGGTTTCGTAGCAGAATCCAGGAAAATTACTACCTTTTCTAGACTGGAGAATACCATACAGCAGATCCCTTTGGGTATGAAGCTGCAAATGAATGAATGTATTTCCTATGGAGTTTAACTTAAAAGACTTACCTTGTAGAAGCTTTTGTATATAGTTTCATGGGCTACAGAGGCTAAACAAAGTCAAGTCAATGCAACTCAAAATGCCCCTGTGGTCCTCCAGCTGCCCCATCCTTTAGATATTCAGATGAGTGAAAGGGAGAACAAGAGAGTGAGAGAGAGGGAGATTGAGGGAGAGAGAGAGAGATGGATCTGTATTTCCATTCTGGGTGAGGAGTTTTGTGGTCTCACTTAGGTATCTTCTTCAGTATTCATCTATCCCAAGCACTTGACATTTCTTCTTCTAGACCCAAGTGCTTTATACATTCATTGTATTAGCCTCTGTACACCTTTAGGGAGTAGGAATGTGGACCATATGACTCATATAATCCCAGAGAACTGGATCTGGGAGGGGAGAGAGATTGATAACCTTTTAGAGATCAGTTGGACCAATATATAGTTTAGGACACTGAGGCCCAGAGACAGGAAAGGATGACTGCAGTGAGTCAATGGCAGGATATGATCTGGAATCCCAAGTCCCGTCCCACCACCCACATCTTGCTGCTGTTCTTTCTGCTACAGCCTACTAGATGACAAACTTCTCCTGTGTCAAAATGGTTAGTGTGGTCTGTTTTCAACCTTCTTTTTTAACTAGTTGATCTTTACTTTCTTTCAACCAACATTTATTGAGTGTCGACTTGTAAAGTACTGGGAATGTAGAAATAAATAAAGCATCTTCTTTGTTCTCAAGGAGCTCATGTCAAATGGGGAAATATTTGGGTAAACAAAGGTGTTACAACACTTTGTGATAAAGGCTATAAGGCACGAACAGGATGCTATGGGAAGACGTAGGAAAAGAGTAACTAAAGGTCAGGGAAGGCTTCTCAGAGAAAATAATTGACCTTGTTCTCAAAGAATGATTGAGTTCTCCCAGGGAGAGGAAAGAGAAGGGCACCAGTAAGGAAAAGGGAACAGCCTGGGCTTTAAATGAGTGGAGAAGAGTGAATTTTGTGTGGCTAGAGTACAGGGTAAGTTGAGAATAGAAATCACATTAAAGCAGCTTGCAGAGAACCAAACCAGTGAATTCTGGCTTTATCCTGTAGGCTAATGGGAAAACATTGCATATTTTTTAAAAATTTAATTGTTTTATTGTAGTAAAAAATTTTGCCAATTCACCATTTCTTACATGTATAATTCTGTGACATTTATTACATTCATCATGTTGTGCAACCATCACCACTATCAGTTTCCAAATTATTTCAGCACCATTAACAGAAACTCATTGCCCTCTAAACAGTGACTCCCCTTTTCCTCTCCCTCTCACCTCTGGTAGCTACTAATAAACTATGGTCTCTATACATTTGCCTAGTGTAGATATTTCATATAAGTGGGATTATACAAAAGAGTATTGCTCAGTCATAAAGAGAAATTAATTCCTGATACATGTTACAACATGGATGAACCTTGAAAACATTATGCTAAGTGAAATGTCAGTCATAAAAAGACAAATATTGTACAATCCCATAGTACATTTTTAAAAATAATATTTTATTGTGCTCTTGGTGAAGGTTTATGCAGCAGTTTAGGTTCCCATTCAACAATTTCTACAGAAACTTTTCAGTGATACTGGTTACATTCGTCACAATGGGTGAACATTCTCATTATTTCTGTTCTGGTTGTTCTGTCATTGTACAATTTTATGTAAAGTTGTAACAGATTTATTTATTTGTTCATTATTTATTTATTCATTCATGTATTTGTTCATGCATGAAGAGTAATCTTTCAGCTGACAAATCTATCTCCACCACTTCCCTGATTAAAACACTTAACTGACTTTTTGCCTTTAGAACATAAGCCAAGCTCCTTAATAGCATCCAAAACTCCCATGACTAGGCCACTATTTAACTCCCTCTCCAGCCTTATCTCCCACTACTCCAAGCCTTGTATTAACTTTAAATTTCATTTTCCTAACTTCTTATAGTTCCCTGAGCATACAGCACCATTTAATACCCACTTGCTTTGCTCTTTCTATTCATTCTTCGGCATTTATTTCTCATTACTTTCCCATAACTCATTTGAACCTTACCTGTTAACCCCTTCTACAGCAAGTCTTCCTTGATGCCCCTAGGCTCAGTTCATTACTCCTCAGTGCTTCCAAGGTATCTATCATTAAAATTGAAATCATCTGTTTACTCTTCTGGCTTTGTAAACAGTGAGCTCCTGAAGGGTAGACGCTAGGCCTCAGTCCACTTTGTACCCCCAGTTTTTAGCACTTGCCTAGCAGAGTGATTGGCTCTGTAAGTGCATGTTGAATTGACTGAGAGTTGGCAAATCAGAAGCTGTCGGTAGCCTATCTAGGTTCCCATGATTCTCTGAAATTCATTCAGTTCTCCAGCACCCCAGAGCCAAGGGCCGATGTCAATATAGGACTTCAAGCCATGCCTGAAGGGCTTCTGAAATCAGATCATCTTAACAGAATCAACTGTTTATGATTAAGGTAAGGCTGACAGCTGAATTTCAGCAGTATGCAGGAAGCCAGTTAAAATCCTGGGGCTAAAGAAACACCACCCTGCCCCCCTCCACTTTGGCCCCTGACACAGATATTCAGGTGGCTTGATTTAGCCCAGCCTACAGCCTGCCTAAGAGGCAGGTCAAGGAGGTGGAACTGGAGATGATCCCAGCCCCAGGATTTGGCTGAGACTGGAACCTCAAACCAAGCCTGAGCTGGCTTTCACGGTTGCAGCTCCCCTGTTCTCAAGCTGCTGCTGCAAAGAGAGACCATCTGAATAGGTCACACTTAAACCTGATGTGGAATATAAAAGCATAGATTCTCTCCACTTCCCTTTAAGGGGAGAAGGTGGAGCCCTCTCAGAAGCCCTGGGGAGAATAAGCTTAGAATCGGCTTTATTCTCTCACAATGCCCACTTCTGGATAGGGCCTACACAGCACCAGAAAAACAGGATAGAAAATGCTAGCAAAATCAGTTAAATAAGTTATCTTGCCCTATAAACCAAATATATGTGTAAAACTACTGTAATTTTTATTTTCTACCTGTGTCTGTTTCTTCCAGATTTCAGTTAAACCAGTTTCTGTGTATGGACAAAGTAGAAATTCCAGCCCACAGACAAGGTATTGCTGAGCATGTTTCTCTTAATAGTATGAAGTGCTTCCCTGCTAAAAACCATCTCCAGAGTATATTGTCTGTGTGGGGGGAAAGGGTACTGAGATGAAATGGCTAACAATTCTCCTATAAGGCAATTCAGGCATTCAACAGTAGAGCTGGGCAAAATCCCAACAGATGTTACAGCCTGTTTCTTTGGCTTCTTCTAGCTCACCAAAAGAAAAGTACAGCCACTCAGCTACCACAAATCTATCAAAAATCACATTGGTGGCAGTTCTGGAAGGCGGCCCAGATCCCACAACTCCCTGTTATACCCAAGCCCAGTGTTTTCTCTACCTACTAAGGATTTTATCATCAAAGTATTTTTTTTTTAAATAAATATTAGCAAGTGAAGGCTCTGACCTAACTGTGTGGGATGAGAGCAGCAGTCATCTATTGTTCCAATTAATAAATGTGAAGAGGAAAGAAGCCAAGATGGGTTGTTATTTTGGTTAAAGAGATTCTGGACTGTGTCAGAGACGGTCAATAAGGGTCAAAGCAACAGTGTCCCTTTAAAAAATTGATAAAAGGTCATCTAGTCAATTCCTCTGTCTCTAGAAAGTCATCACCTGAGATCATAAATCCTTTTAATGGTACTTTGTTCTTGTTGTTAGATGCCCTTGAGTCTGTTCTGACTCACTGCAATCCTATGTACAACAGAACAAAACACTGCCCGGTCCGGCACCATCCTCACAGTTGCTGCCATCTTTGAGCCCATTGTTGCAGCCACTGTGTCAGTCCATCTTGTTGAGGGTCTTCCTCTTCTAGATGACCCTCTACTTTACCAAGCATGATGTTCTTCTCCAGGGACTAATCACTCCTGATAATATGTCCAAAGTACATAAGATGAGGGCTCACCATCCTCGCTTCTAAGGAGCATTCTGGCTGTACTTCTTCCAAGACAGATTTGTTCGTTCTTCTGGCAGTCTATGGTATATTCAATATTCTTCGCCAAACCATAATTC
>NW_004444006.1:2307862-2329453 GCF_000243295.1 Trichechus manatus latirostris | reverse complement strand
AAGGAGCATTCTGGCTGTACTTCTTCCAAGACAGATTTGTTCGTTCTTCTGGCAGTCTATGGTATATTCAATATTCTTCGCCAAACCATAATTCAAAGACATCAATTCTTTTTTGGTCTTCCTTATTCATTGTCCAGCTTTCACATGCATATGAGGTGATTGAAAATACCAAGGCTTGGGTTAGGTGCACCTTAGTGCTCAAAATGACAACTTTGCTTTTTAACACTTTAAAGAGATCTTTTGCAGCAGATTTGCCCAATGCAAAATGTCATTTGATTTCTTGACTACTGCTTCCATGGGTGTTGATAGTTGATCTAAGTAAAATGAAATCCACGACAACTTCAATGTTTTCTGTTTATCATGATGTTGCTTATTGGTCCAGTTGTGAGGATTTTTGTTTTCTTTATGTTGAAGTGTAATCCACACTGAAGCCTGTGATCTTTGATCTTCATCAGTAAGTGCTTCAAGTCCTCTTCACTTTCAGCAAGCAAGGTTGTATCATCTGCATATCACAGATTTTTAATGAGTCTTCCTCCAATGCTGATGCCAAATTCTTCTTTATATAGTCCATCTTCTAAGATTTTTTTGCTCAGCACACAGAATGAGTAAGTATGTTGAAAGGATACAACTCTGATGCACACCTTTTCTGACTTTAAACCACGCAGTATCACCTTGTGTCTTGATCTGCCTCTTGGTCTATGTAGTTTCCCCATGAGCAAAGTTAAGTCTTCTGTAATTCTCATTCTTCACAATGTTATCCATAATTTATTATGATGCACAGAGTTGAATGCCTTTGCATAGTCAATAAAATATAGGTAAACATATTTTTGGTAATTTTTTTTAGCATCATTAACACCCACTGTTGTCAAGCCGATTCTGACTCCTAGTGACTCTATAGGACAGAGTAGAACTGCTCCATACTGTTTCCAAGGAGCACCTGGTGGATCTGAACTCCCAACCTTTTGGTTAGCAGCTGTAGCTCTTAACCACTACGCTACCAGGGTTTCCTTAGCATCGTTAGGAGACTTTTATTTTCTCTTCCTATGGCATTCCACAATAAAATCCTTACGTAGGGTTATGTCTATTAATCATTCATCCTATGGAATTTTCAGTCAAGGGACAGTTTGAATTTGAGAATCACTAATGTGTTCTTGTCTCTGTTTAAGCAGGAAGCAGAGATGGCTTCATGGGAATGCTACCAGTGCGGTTGTGCAAGACGCTATACTTCGAAGGGCCCCAGGCCATCGCCATCTTGAAATTTTAATATTTTTAACAAGTGGTTCACTCCACATTTTTGTTTTGTACCAAGTCCTGAAAATCATGTGGCCAGTACTAGCAGGGATACAGCCTATCCCTGAACCTTCACATCTCTGCATTTTGGAAAACATATACTGCCAACCCTGAGTCCATCCAACATGGAATATATAGGAAGTTGTATTATGAAATTTTAAAGATATGTATGAGCACATTGCAAATCTCTAACTAACTGCTCTCCCAGATCGTGTGCTAGAGAAAGAACATGTGGCGATTTCAACTTAGACACAGCTTAGGGAAGTCGCTACAAATCAGAATCAACTTGATGGCAATGGGTGGCTTTTGTTTTTGTTTTGGGTTTAGGGAAGTTATGGCCAGAAATGAGAATTTGTAAAAAACCACCCAAGTGCCTCATATTTAACCTCTAACCAGTCCTATTTTGAATTTACTCAGGGTACATGTTGAAACAAGAAGTACCTAAGTGCCAAGCTTTCAAGCCCAGCTAGGCCAGTGAAAAGCACACATGACTCTTCCCTCTTTGTACTTTCATCGGTGGGAAAGGTTCTAGAAACTGATGGTGGCAGAGCTCTGAGGTGGTGCAGGAGGCAGAACCCAATCCAACTCACTCTTTTCACAACTGTCCCGGCTCCTGACAGCTGCAAAAATTTGTTTTTGTCAAGGATGCAGCTCTGACTACAAATAGGCCTCAGAGGAAACAAGGCCCTGGGAAGCCAATTGCATAGCGTTTAGTTCCTGACCATAAGCCTTCTTGATGGCTCATAGTTCTTCATCAGAGAATGCTCATTCTAAACTTGACAATTTAAACTGGTGCTGCTTGGCTTACTCCCTAGAGTAACAAAACAACAATGTGAGGGGCTAGGGGTAAGGCACAATTAACTCCTGTGGGGGTTTGAAGGCATTTTTCCCTTGGAGTAGACTATATAGGTTTTACTCTATGCAGAAGAAAAGGGGAAGAGAGTCAGCCAGTGCTTTCACAACTTTCATTTTATTATCAGTCTTAATTTACAAACTTGTCCTAGATAACCTTGAGAGTCTTTTCAGCCTTGCAACCCTGATACTAACTGTAGACTCTGATAATCCTGAGAAAACACAACCTGGCTTGAGAAGTCTCTGACTCCACATCCAGGCTTTTCTGTTTGGGTTCCAAACCATATTTCCAACATTTTAGGAGAACTAGTTTGTGTTTGAGGCTCTGGGAGAATCTGCATAAAGGTTATGTTGAAGAAAGAAAATTTATTTTTGTTTATTTTCCAGATAGAGTGATAGGGAGAATCAGAAGACTAGGCTTGTATCTGGCTTCTTCACCTCTCAGAGCCTCAACTTTACTATCTGTGGAATAGGAAAGATAATCCTTGTTCTACCTGCCTCACAGATTTTTGCAAAGATCAAATACAATCATTTTTTTTCAATAAGTATTTATACCTGCTTATACAGTGTACAAGCTTAGATAAAGAAGACGTTAAGGCCACAGAATTGTACAAAGAAAAAGCTATGAGGCTTCAAAAAAGGGAGACGTTACTTTCAGCTGAAGGAATCCTGAATGGTTTCATGGAGCAGGGGCATATGAGTTGACATTCTGACATTGAAGAATAGTCAAATTTACCCAAGAGAAGAGGAAGGCACGCGGGGCCTGTGAGAAGAGCAGGCCCAGCATCAACAAAGGCAAAGGCTTCAGGAAAGCACAGATTTGTATGTGTGTGTGTGTGTGAGAGAGAGAGAGAGAGAGAGAGACTGTGGAAAGTTCAGATTGAATGGAGCACAAAGTGAGGTGTCAGAGATAGATTAAAAACTGACCTCCTCAAAGTCCCAAAGAAAATATGTCAGAGACTCTGCTAATGCCCAGTTGTTTCCTTCTTGCAGCCTGGATCCCTGGCTTTAGGGAGAACACAAGGCAATCATAACCTTTTGCCGTCCCATAATTCCTATTGCCTTCAGGTGTCCCCCTCGTCAGTTCCATTTGGGCCTGACAAGAGAAGCTGCCCGGGAACCACTAATTCCTGGCTACTATGCCCACAAGGAAGCAAGAAGCCACGTTGGGTACTAAGATCTGTAGCTTCTTCAAGTGAACAATGGACATTTACTTGGGGGACCTGATGGGTCCCAGAGAGCCACTGGTTTCTTTTCCACAGGCTTGAGGCCAAATGTCACATTTTGGCATTCTTTGAAGATGTTAGCACCGAGCAGTTAATCGTGACTTGGTCTCTAATTCACTGTGAAATTTTATAAATGGCAGGATATTTTGCGTTTTTGCATCTCTGTGTCTCATCTGGAAACGACGGGTGTTGCAAAAGTAAGCGAATTCTTAAGCAAGGAATTCCATTAACATTCTAAATTCTAAATGCAAAGATTTTGGAATCTATCAATACATAGGACATGTGTATAGAAAATTGAGTTGAGGTAACAGCAGTGGAAAAAAGGACTCCAGTTCTGTTACTGACCGTGTGGCCTTGAGCAAGTCCCTTTCTCTCTCTGAGCCTCACTCTCCCCCTTGTAACATAACAAAGTCCTGTGATTTTATGCAATAATGTTAAGTGAAGAAAGGGGATCATGAACTTTATGTACACTAACAGTTCTGTAAAGATGTATGTGTGGGTACTGCCTAGTATTGAAGGAAAACTCGGGTTGACTTAAAAAACTCTGTTAAAGGTATTGAGATTTTTTCCTATTTAAGTGCACAGTAATATTTAAAAATACATATATGGATAGCTTACCCAGTTTTATTCTAGGATTGAATCTTCCACTTCATTTTTTGGTAAAATGCATATATATATATATACTTGTAATGCCTCTTCTAACTTGAACCTTGTCAACCGACTGGAAGAGATGCATATTTGTGCCCATTCCAAAGGAAGGTGATCCAACAGAATGCAAAAATTATGGAACAATATCGATTATATCACACGCAAGTCAACTTTTGCTGAAGATCATTCAGCAGTACATCTACAGGGAACTGCCAGAAATTCAAGCCAGATTCAGAAGAGGATATGGGATATCATTGCTGATGTCAGAAGGATCTTGGCCGAAAGCAGAGAATACCAGAAAGATGTTTACCTGTGTTTTATTGACTATGCAAAGTCATCCAACTGTGTGAATCATAACAAATTATGAATAACATTGCAAAGACTGAGAATCCCAGAATACTTAACTATGCTCATGAGGAAGCTGTACATAGACCCAGAGGCAGTTGTTTGAAAAAAACAAGGGGATTCTGTGTGGTTTAAAGTCAGAGAAAGCGTAAATCAGGGTTGTATCCTTTCACCATGCTTATTCAATCTGTATGCTAAGCAAATACTCCGAGAAGCTGGACTATATGGAGAAGAACGTGGCATCAGGATTGGGAGAAGACTTATTAACGACCTGCATTATGCAGATGACACAACCTTGCTTGCTGAAAGTGAAGAGGACTTGAAGGACTTACTGATGAAGATCAAAGACCACAGCCTTCAGTATGGATTCCACCTCAACATAAAGAAAACAAAAATCCTCACAACTGGACCAATAAGCAACATCATGGTAAATGGAGAAAATATTGAAGTTGTCAAGGATTTCATTTTACTTGGATCCACAATCAATGCCCATGGAAGCAGCGGTCAAGAAATCAAACTATGTATTGCACTGGGCAAATCTGTTGCAAAAGACCTTTTTAAAGTGTTAAAAAGCAAAGATGTTACTTTGAGGAGTAAGGTGCACCTGACTCAAGCCATGATATTTTCAATTGCCTAATATGCTGCAAAAGCTGGACAATGAATAAGGAAGATCGAAAAAGAATCAATGCCTTTGAATTGTGGTATTGGCAAAGAATATTGAATATACCATGGACTGCCAGGGGAATGAACAAATTTGTCTTAGAAGAAGTACAGCCAGAATGCTCCTTAGAAGTCAGGATGGCGACACTTTATCTCACATGCTTTGGACATGTTATCAAGAGGGACAAATCCTTGGAGAAAGACATCATGCTTGGTAAAGTAGAGGGTCAGCAATAAAGCGGAAGACCCTCAGTGAGATGGATTGACACAGTGGCTGTAACAGTGGACTCAAATATAGCAATGATTGTGAGGATGGTGCAGGACCAGGCAGTGTTTCCTTCTGTTGTACATAGGGTTGTTATGAGTTGGAACCAATTCGAGGACACCTAACAACAATTACCTTGAACCCCCTTTACCGTTGGATTTATAAAATTTTTAATGACATAGTCCATGGCTTGGCAAATTTTTTCTGTAAAGGGTCCTATAATACAAATTTTAGGCTTTGTGGGTCATAAGGTATCTTTTGTAATTACTCAGTTCTGCTAATGTAGCACAAAAGCAGCCAGAGACAATACATAAAGAAATGAGTGTGGCTGCATTCCAATGAAACTTTATATATATAAACAGGCGGTGACTTATGTTGTCAATTCCTGAAATAGTCAATAATAAAACCTGAAAATATAGAACAATTAGTAAAATTTTCAATATTTATAAATACCATCCATGTTTTCAAGATTTAAAAGAGAAAATATCCTAAATTTATAATTTTATAGACAATTCCACTTTGTAATCAAGCTCTCTTCTTCCAATATTTCCCAACAACTACAATGTGCAATTTATGGTAGTTTCTATTCCCATACCTGGGTTTGACTGGTGTATCATGATCCTTCTGCCTCTGCAGGCTCTGGTATATGTGAGTTATATAGAATGCCAAGTGGAACTCAAAGAAATAAAAATGTTAAAAAAAAAAGCACTGGTGCCCATTGAGGGCACTAATGAAAGATTTACCTGCATCGTCCCAAGTAGTGTTTTGTAAACTGATCCTTAAATGAGTCAGAATGGGATTGTCAATGTATTTGAACATATATGTGTAATCAAAGTTCTGTGTCACTTTAGGTGTGGGAGAGTTGATATGTGGGTTGGGAGATGTGGTTTGGATGATAAGTATTTAAATTTCTGGGAGATTTCAAGATTTGCAATCTAGATAGACTATTTGCAATCTGGATTATTCTAAATTCCAGTACTGTAGTGACACTGTGTTTTTATACATTGCTTTATATGTGTAAGTCTTTTCTCCTGTAATAGGCTGTAAGTTCTTTAAAGGGAAGAATGGTGTCTAATGATTCTTTTATCCTTGGCATAGTGATTAGCACTGCATTAAGCAGGTAGTGGGTGCTAAATATTTATTTCAGGGTTTATTGAATACCTCAACTAGCCTAGTGCCTGGTACATAGTAGGGAGAGTTTAAAGAGACAGCAGTTGGACAGGAGTACAGACACTAAATCCAGATGGACTGTGTTTTAATCCTAACTCTATCATTTCCTAGCTGTGTGGCCTTATACAACTTATATAACCCTCTTGTGCCTCATTTTTCTTACTTTTAAAAGAGGGATAATAATAGTACCTGTCTCATAGGATTGTTGTTAGACATAAATGAGTTAATTATGAAAAGTGCAGAGAATGGTGCCTGGAATATAGTGTTATATGGATTAGCTGTTATTATTAATATTTATTGAACAAATAAATGAGGGAATAGACAAATGGATTCCTTAGAGCCTGTGGACTTGACATTGATTCTACAGAGATTTATTATCTGTTAAATGGTGTGGGATAGCAGTGACTTGAAAAACATTTAGATTCATCAGAGAAAAAGACCCTTTAACTCAATGGTTTCTCATGACTGACTTACATTTCCAAAACCTGAGTTGCGACTTATTGAGAAACAACAGGTTAGACAGAGCTGTCTGGTTTATGTTAATCAGAAATGAGGGTAAAGGTAAGGGTATCTGTGTGTATGTGTGTGTGTGTGCGTGTGTGTGTGTGTGTGTGATTCTTGGAGCAAAAGCCTGGGACAGTCCAGCTGTTGAAAATCTGCTCTGTGTATAGCTGTCACTGCAGAACAAAAGGCAATCTTTCATATGCTCAAAAGACAAGAGACACCTTAGTTGCTCAATAAACTTTTTGATCACTCATGAGAGGCAGTGACTCTTGGAAGTGCTATAATGTTTTTTTCATTTCAAAGATGAAAGAGGGATGCATATACTCTCTCTACTCTTCCTCCTAATGAATGTCTAAATGACTACTTTTATGTCTGCCAAGGGACAGTGTGGTTTAGTGTGAAGGCCATGGGTTTGAATCCGAGATATGTCACTTACTATATGAGAGCCCTTATGCTTTCTGATCCTCATTTTTCTCTTCTGTGAAATGACAATGATAAAACCTACCTTACATTGTCATGCGCTGTGAGAATTGAATGTGATGTGACACTTGACTATGATGATGTGTCCTTATTACAAAGATGAATGGTTAATAGATTTAGAGTCAGACAACCAGGTATTGGGAAAAATGCACTACAAATATTATCTCATGTAATCCTCATAGCAACCCTATGGGTGAGTGTTATTGTTGTGATTGTAAAGAGAAGGAAGAATAGAAAACCTTAACTTGTAAAAGTGGCAAATTTGGGGGTGATTATTATTTGCTTTCCAAAAATAAGTCTACCCTTATGAAGAACTGTAACCATGACCAGCATCCCAATCAAGCAATTTCTTTTCAGAGGGTGGGGGCCAGAACCAAGCATATGCTGTTGGTATGGGCAGATTGGTGCAGACGATGTAACTGTCAGTTCCTTCATTCTCGACACTCAATTTCTGCTGAAATGACATAAAGTCACATTTTGCTTTCTGGCTGAGCAACACATTGTTGATTAACAAGGAGTTTACCATTATCGACAAAACAATATGTGCTGCTGTCTTCTCATGTGGTTATTTAGACCCCTGGACAGAAATATACAGTTTTTCCAATAAAGTTCCATCTTACTAGATTTAAACTTATTTTTAGATTCTCATTTGTGATCTAATATCTGTCTATCGTCTATTTATCTGTCTGCCATCTACCATCTGCTTAGACGTCTATCTTTTCTTCCTCCCACTCATTGACATTAACTGAGCACCTACTGTACCAGGAGCCCTGGTGGTGCAGTGGTTAAGTGCTCGGCTGCTACCAAAAGGTCGGTGGTTCAAACCACCATTCACTCCTCAGAAGGAAGACGTGGCAGTCTGCTTCCATAAAGAGTACAGCCTTGGAAACCTTATGGGGCAGTTCTATTCTTTCCTATAGGGCCACTATGAGTGAGAATCAACTCAATGATAATGGCTACTATGTGCCAAGCACTCTTGCTATGGATACTATGGATCCAAGAATGAATTACACACCCACTACCCTCAAAAATCTCCCAGGCATATCACAATAGAGGGTCCTGGACAGAGCTGGAGAAAAACGTTAAACAAAATTCTAACTCAAAAAAAAAAAAGACTAGACTTACTGGCCTGACATAGACTGGAGAAACCCCGAGAGTGTGGCCCCCACACACATTTTTAGCCCAGTAATGAAGTCACTCTGGAGGTTCACCTTTTAGCCAAAGAGTAGATAGACTCATAGGACAAAATGAGACTAAAGGGGCACACCAGCCCAGGGGCAAGGAGTAGAAGGCTGGAGGGGACAGGAAAGCTGGTAAAAGGGAATCCAAGGTCAAGAAGGAAGAGTACTGACATGTCATGGGGTTGTTAACCAATGCCATAAAACAATATGTGTACTAACTGTTTAATGAGAAGCCAGTTTGTTCTGTAAACCTTCATCTAAAGTTCAATTAAAAAAAAAGATAGAAAAAAAATCTCCCAGGCTTTTGGACAGGGCGAATTATACATAGTTAATTTGAGAGCACAGAGGTGGGAACCACTAAGTACGTCCAGGACGAGGTGTGGGGTTAGAGAAATCTTGGTAAATAAGATAATATTTGAGGTAGGTTTTGAGAATGACAATAATACCTACTATTTTTAATTCAATATTCATACAATAACTATTGATTGATCCATCTAATGAACACTTATTTAAGGTCAATTATGTTTTTGGTATCATGCTGGGTGATGAGAGATACAGCGGTAAATCACAGAGACCTGGAGCTTATAGTCTAGTGTCAGCACATAATTATAAGTCATTAAGTAATTTATTAAAAGTGATGGGCAGCATAGTACAGTGGTTAAGAGCATGGACTTTGGGGCCAGACTGTCTGGATTCAATTTACAGCTCTTCCACTAACTAGCTGTATAAACTTGAGTAAATAACTTAACCTATATTCCCCTCAGTTTACTTATCTGAAAAATAAGAATAAAAATAGCACTACTTAATAGTATCATTCTGAGGATTACATTGTACAATACATGCAAAGTGCTTAGAACAGTGCCTGGTACACAGCAAGTGCTATCTAAGTATTTGTAATTATTGTAAGTACACAAAATTCAGCAAAGAAAAATATTGGGAGCTTTGGAGGCACACAATAAATAACAAAAGAAGGGGAGCAACCTGGTTTGGGGATTCAGAAATAACTTCCCTGGGGAAGTGACATTTAAGCTGAGACCTGAATTAGAGAAAGCTTCTCAGCAGAAAGGACATCAATGTTGACAGATCTGAAAGAATAGTAGGAGTTAGTGATGCCAGGTCCTTAAGAGATGGTTTAAAGACATTGGTCTTAGTCATAAGAAGAACGGGAAGCCAGTGACAGGTTTCAAACAGATGAGTGCCATAATAATTTTGGATATTGGAAAAATCACTTTGGCTGCTGTGTGAAATAAAAACAGATAAAAGGAGGGCAAAACTACCCCCTAAAAAATGGAAATTAAACAACACACTATTAAACTACCAATGGGTCAAGGAAGAAATCTAAAGAAAAATCACAAATTTCTTAGAGTCAAATGAATATAAAATCACAATATACCAAAACTTATGGGATGCAGTGAAGGCAGTACTCAGAGGGAAACTTATAACAACAAATGTCTACATGAAAAAAAGAAGAAATATCTCAAATCAACAGCCTAACTGAACGACTCCAGGAACTAGAAAGAAAAGCGCTGACTAAGCCTAAACTTACCAGAAGAAAGGAAATAACAAAGATCAGAGCAGAAATAAATAAAATCAAAAACAGAAAAATCAATAGAGAGAATCAAGAAAAAAAGGTGACAAACCTTTAGCTAGATGGACAAAGAAAAGATGCAAATAATCAAAATAAGAAATGAAAGAGGGGGCATTACAACCCACCAAACAGAAATAAAGAAATTTATGACAGAATATTATGAACAATTGTATGGCAATAAATTGTATAACCTAGATGAAATGGACAGATTCTTAGAAGCACACAACCTACCCAAACTGGAAACAGCAGTTAAGAGATCAAAAGACACATTTCATTGGGCAAATCTACTGCAAAAGACCTCTTTAAAGTGTTAAAAAGCAAAGATGTCACCTTGAAGACTAAGGTGTTCCTGACCCAAGCCATGGTGTTTTCAATATCCTTGTATGCATGTGAAAGCTGGATGATGAATAAGGAAGAGTGAAGAAGAATTGACACCTTTGAATTATGGTGCTGGTGAAGAATATTGAATATATCATGGACTTCCAGATGAACGAACCAATCTGTCTTGGAAAAAGTACATCCAGAATGCTCCTTAGAAGCAAGGATGACGAGATTACATCTCACATAATTTGGACGTGTTATCAGGAGGGATCAGTCCCTGGAGAAGGACATCATGCTTGGTAGAGGGTCAGCACAAAAGAGGAAGACCCTCAACGAGATGGATTGACATGGTGGCTACAACAATGGGCTCAAGCATAGCAACAATTGTGAGGATGGTGCAGGACCAGGCAGCATTTTGTTCTGTTGTACATAGGGTTGCTATGAGTTGGAACTGACTCGATGGCACCTAACAACAACAACAACAGGGGAGTGAGGAAGGGGAGAAAGGGGGGCTAACAGTGATGGAAGAATCACATTGATTAAGGGTAGAGTTGCACAGCCGATTATTGTAATTGCTGTCAGTAAGTTGTACATCTGTAAAAAGTTGAATTGACAAAAGTTGTGTGATAGATATATTTACAACAACATTAGGTGCTGAGACAGAAAACTCATGGGATTTGGTTCTTTGGTTTGGAGTTTAGGGTCATGATTTCATGGGACATCCCAGTTAATTGGCCCAATAATGTGTTTAGTGCTTCTGTTCTACCTTCTAGGTTGTTGTGTGGTGCCTTGGGTCTTAAAAGCTTGTTAGCAGCCATCCAAGGCACAGCAATTAATCTCTACTTGCCTGGAGCAGCAGAGGAAGAAGGAGAGCCAGAAATAGGAGAAGGATATAGAAAGTGTGGCTAATTGCCTCTGTGAACAACTGCCTCTTTGGCCACGAGACCAGAATAACTGGAAGGTGCCCGGCTACCATTACTGAACATTTTGACCAAAGATTCTATAGAAGAGTCCTGATCAAAAGGGATAAAATACAGATCAGAATTTTTTAATTCTCATGGACTACAGACTTTCTGGAACCTGAGGGTTGGATGAACCCCTGAAACTATTGTCCTGAGATAATCTTTAAAACTTAAACCAAAAATATCCCCTGAAATCTTAAAACCAGATAATAGTTTAGCTTAACTGGTAAAAAATGTCTTCCTTGAGCATTATGCTCTTTTAAGAACTATCTATATGTAATGAAAGTGACAACAGCAACTCAAAAGATTAGATAGGAACTTTAAGAGGCAGTAAGTTTATGTTAATGGGGGAGGAACAACTCAATAAATGACAGTGAGAATGTTTGCACAACCCAAAAAATGTAATCAATGTCACTGAATTGTACATATAGAAGCTGTTGAATTGATGTATGTTTTGCTGTGTATATTCTCAACAACAACAACAAAATAAAATAAAAAAAACAAGTCAAAACTAGAAATAAAAATTCCAGTTAGGAGATTGTTGCAAGATGCAGGATAAAGATTATGTCAGCTGGTACTAAGGCCATAGCAGTGGGAATGAAGAGATGTGAATAGATCTGAGAGATATTCAGGAGAAAAAAACAGGCAAAAAGAAGTTAAGAACTTAGTAATTATTGTGTGTGTGTGTGTGCATGTGTGTGTGAGTGATAGACGGGATGATAAGACAGAGGATAAGATAGAGATAGAGGATAAGGTAGAGGATATATATTAAAGATGATGTCCAATTTTCTGTTTTGAGCAACTGAGTGGATGGTGAGGCCATTCATTGAGAAAAGAGAACTGTGACGGGGAAGCAAATTCATGAGGGAAACAGATGGGGAGTTCTGTTTGCTGAGTTCTTAATATGTTCCAGATACTATGTTATGCACTTTATATGCATTATCTTATTCAATATTTAGCAGCCCTGTGAGATAAGCATTATCATCCTCATTTTACAGATGAGGAAACTGAGGCTTAGAGAGGTTAAATAAGTTGCTCAAGAACACACAGTTACTAAATGGCAGAACTGGAATGTTAACCTGGGTCTATCTCACCCTTAAGCCCATGTTATTTCCATAATTCTCTACAGTCTAATGACTTGGACTAGCCTACTCAACTCCAACCAGCACTAAGCACCTGATCTCTTCCTTGCTTTATTCCTCGACATCTGTCTCAATGACGAACAAAAAGCCCTTAAATGTAACTGAATTGTCCAAGATTAGTAAGCCAGCTATGATTTTGCAACCCAAAACGTGGGAAGGTTGAGGAACCAACGTAATTACTTCTCTAAGCCAAGAGCTCAGTACAAATAGTTCTCCGTCCACCTAGTCTTGTTTTGTCATTGCTAGCAAAGTTGGTTTTATTGTTGGCACTCTCAATTCTCTGCTTTTTATCCTTCCCTACAACTGTTGGCACAACCATGTTCCTTACCAATGACCATATTTTTCAAACCCTAAACCCATAGTCTAGCAAAGGGATTTTGTTGCAAAAGGAAGTTGATAGATGTGTTTTGGATGCCAAAATGTTGGAATTTCCAGAGTATTTTTTATCATTTTGGTCATGTCCAGGGATACTGGGACAAAATTAGGACTGTTCTAAAAAGCTCAAGTCATTTGCTTCCCTCTGCATATCCATAATTGCAAATTAGATCATTATACCTTCCCAGTTGTTATCTAGATCTTTAATAAAACCATGAATGGAACAAGGCCAAAGACTTTTTAGTCAGGTTGATGTCAGCATGTTATTTTTATTACTTTTTACCTTTCAGGGTTGACCCTCAGTCAGTTATGAATCCTAACGGTATTCCCATCTAGCCCCTACCTAAAAAGATTAGCACAAGAGACTTTGCTAAATGTCTTTAATGAAGTCCCACACTTGATTCTCCTGCTTGTTACCACAAAAACAAAAATAAACTAGGTTGGTTTATCATAACTTGTTCTTAGTTAAAGCATGTTGGCTCCAAGTATACACTTTCTCTAAGTCCTCAAGGACCATTCCTTGAGCAAAATTCTTAGAATCTCACCTGGGATCAACAAGTTCATTTGTGGTTTGTAAAAAGCACCCTCTTCCCCTTTTTAATAATGTTCACTCTGTTGAACTGTCTTCAGCTTCAAGCTTCTCTGCTATGTTCCAGGACTGATCAATACCCAGTGACCTTTACTCACAATTTCTTGGTATGTGATTTTTCTGGTTTAGTAGCCTTGAACTCATTAAACGAAATTACACCCTCTTTTAAAATTTCCTTATGTCACTTGTATTTCCAGTACTTCTAACTAATGTTCATTTAACCATGATTAGGCCAGAGGACCATTTTCCTCCTCACTCTATTTAACACTGGTTAAAAACAAACAAACAAAAAAATCCGTTGCCAACTGGTAGTAGGAATTAATTTCTCAGATTAGCTAGTGCTCTCCCAGAAGAGAGCAGTGCCCTGAGAAGTGATACTGTAACAAGTATATAAAAGCTCTGCAAACCTGTGAACAGTCTGGAATGGTGTACCAGCAGGGCAGCTGCTAGCCCACGCAGCATCTTTTCATGAATTACGAATAGCCATCCTAAACCCCTCCCTCCCGCCCCAGATAGGAGCAGCTTTGCAAGTGAATGGCTTGGTGAGTGGAGTATGTATACTTTCTGCAGATTAGCAAAAGGTGCTCCTTCTTTTGGGGAGATATAACTTAGAACCAGGGAACATAGGGCAAGTAGAACGGAAGTGAGATTTCAGTTCCCTCTTGTCCTCTCCATCAGGTACCCTTGTGCAGTGAATAACCTGTTAAACTGTACTGGGTGGGTCCTATACATGAGGGTAGGAAGAAACACCAAGAAATAGGATAAAACCACTGTCAAAACATCCCTACATCAGTGCTGCTAATGGTTGACTCTGGGCACTGAATTCAGTTCCCATCTTAATTTCCTGGAATTGTATCTGTGCTTCCAGAGAAGTTTCTCTGTGAAGGAGTTATCTCAATGGAATTTACAGAGATATTAATTCCATGCAAATAGATGAACAGATTTTTATTTCCAATCAATCATCTGAAAAAATCTTCCAGACATTAAAAAGAAAAAGATTATTTAATGGGACCAGACCGTCCTGTCCGATCAAGATATTGCCTGTAATTTCACTGGCAAATGACTAGAATAGAAGAGATATCCCCTTCTCTAGTGGGGTCAGTGGTTCAAAGCATGGCTCTCAAGTTAAACTGTCTGGGTTCATAACCTGTTTCTGCCACTTCATAACTGTGTAACTTTGAGCAAGTCATTTGATCTCTGTGTCTTAGCCTCCTCACGAGTCTAATGAATATTATAATAGCATCTACTTCATAGCTTTGTTGTGAGAATAAAATGAGATGGTACATGTAAAATGCTAAGTACATTGCCTGGCACATGGTGAGCATGTAATAACTACTAGTTATTATTATTATGCAGAAATTATCATGGAAGTACAGACTCTCAGACATGAAATAGAACTCAGAGGGATTTAGTCAACTCTCTTACATTTAGACGGAATAGAATTTCAGAGACTTTGAAAGTCTGAGCCAGAAAAACTCTGATTATAGGAAATAGCCTTACAAAGGAAAGGGACTTGGCCTAGATCACTCAGAGAATTAGTATGAGTAGAACCCATGTGTCCTAGCTCAGTGTGTCTGCCACTACGTAGTTCTGGAGTGGGGTTGAAGATGTGGTGGGGAGATGAAGATGATTATTTAAAAGGTTTTATGTAAAGTGCCTTCATGAGTGTGGTGAGTTGATTTGCTTTTCCAGTTATACAAACTTCTGACTCTCCCCTCCTTAACTTGGGGGATCTGTGTTTGATTTCTTCCTGGCTGTTCTCTGTCACCAGAGCTGTTTATTCCCAGTGATTTGTGAGGAATCGCTAAAGTCCTGATCTCTCTTTGCATGATATCCATAAAAATTTTGGATTTTGGAACCCAGGGATCCAAAAATTTCAAACTCATCCAAACAAAATACTCTAATTGGTAATCCTGATGTTGCCACTAACCTGCCTTGGACAAGTCTCATCTCTGTTACAAATATGTATAAAACGAAGAGGGAAAATCCAAACCTCCAAGTCCATTCCTCACATGTTAACTGTTGTTAACAGTATGGAATGTTTCCTTCAGACTTGTTTTATCCTATATGCATGTGTGTGTATGTATGTACTTGTTTATGTATTTTCAAAAATAGCATTCTATTTTCACAAAAAGAGAGTTATACCATAATATTGTTTTGTCATTTCCTTTATCCATTTAATGGAGCTTGAATAAACTTCTATTTGAGTACATATACATTGGCTTCATTCCTTTTAACAATGGTATAGCAGTCCATTAATTACTGACATTTAGGTTGTTTCTAACTTTTCATAACACCAAACAGTTCTGCAATTGGAGATCACTTTCTCTCTCCCCTCCTGTGCCTATGTATGTGACTATGCATCTTTCTGTAACTATCCAGATATTTCTGTAGGATAAATTCCTACACAATTGTTGGGTCAAAGGATGTGCGCCTTTCTAATTCTTATAGAAACTAGTATATTCCCCAGTTTACGCTCCCATCATGTCAATGGGAGTACTGTTTTCTGCACACCCTTGCCAACGTCAGATGGTTTCACATTCTTTAATCTTTATATATCTGAAAAGAGAAAAAATCTTATTGCTGTTTTGATTTGAAATTAAATATATGAACTGAGCATCTATTCATATATTTAATGCCTATTTTTTACTTCTTTCAGGTTCCTGTTAAGGCAGCCAGCCCGCGAACTGACAGTATAAACAGAAAAGTATTATTAAGACTTAAAAAGTCATAATATTTATTTTAAAAAATGTTTTATTGCCTTAAAAAATTGTGTTAAAAGCAATTAGCCTCTGCAGAAACATTTGCACAAGTGCAGAAAGATACACATAAAAATGTTTAATAGCATTCATTATACTTGTGAAAAAGTGGGATTCTTGTAACCATTCATCAATGAAGTCCCTAAATGGTGTAAACAGTTAACGTGTTCAGTTGCTAATGGAAAAGTTGGATGTTGGAGTCCACTCAGAGGTGCCTCTGAGGAAAAGCCTGGTGATCTACTACTGAAAAATCAGCCATTGAAAACACGACGGACCACATTTCTACTCTGACACACATGAGGTCACCATGAGTCTGAATTGACTGGACGGCAACTGGTTTTGATTTTTGTTCATCAGTAGGGGATTGGTTAAATATCAAGGAAAGATATCCAAGATGTTTATTAAGTGCAAAAAGCAAGTTTTAAAACATTATATATGTTTGATCCTACATATGTAAAATAAACAATAATATGTGTATTGGCATATATTATATATAAAATATATAATTATTTCACCTTACATATTCAATCTGAATGTTGAACAAATCTGAGAAGCGGGACTATATGAGGAAGAATGTGACATCAGAATTGGAGGAAGACTCATTAACAACCTGCAATATGCAGATGATATAAGCTTGCTTGCTCAAAGTGCAGATGACTTGAAGCACTGATGAATGTCAAAGACTACTGCCTTCAGTATAGATTACACCTGAATGTAAAATGTTATGGATTGGGTTGTGTCCCGCTAAAATGTGTGTCGACTTGGCTTTGTTATGGCCATTGTTATGGTTATGATTGTGTGTCAACTTGGCTCGGCCATGATTCTCAGTGTTTTGGCAGTTGTGCAATGTTGTGATCACTTCCCTGCTGAAATTTGATATGTGATCACCCCTACTATGGAATCTACTGGGTGGTACCGGCTGGGGCGGGGCCTGTAGTGGCTCACCACCCCCTCAGCCTTCAGCTCTCCACCTTCCACCGCCTACTTACTTCCTGCTGTTTTTGCCAGGGATTTTGCTTGTTCCAGATCCTGCAGCTGCCTCCTGTTCGTCTGATCTCTGGTTCTTGGGACTTGGGCTAGTGGCTTCCCTGAGGTCTTGCCTGCTGATCTCGAGATTCATTGATCTTCACAGCCTGCAATGGCCCTGCTCTCCAGCCTGCTGATCTTGGGTTTGCCAACCCCTTCGGCTACCTGAATAAGGAGAATTCTCTTTCCTGTCCCATGGACTTGGGATGTTACCCAGACTCTAAAAACCGCATGAGCCATTTCCTTGATACGAATCTTTCTGTATATATATAGATATACACTTTACTGGTTTTGGTTTTCTAGAGAACCCAGCCTAAGACAGCCATGATTCCCAGTATTGTGTGATTGTGCACCATTTTGTCATCTGATGTGATCTTCCTATATATTGTAAATCCTACCTCTGTAATGTTAATGAGGCAGGATTATAGGCAGTTATGCTAACGAGGCATGACTTAATCTACAAGATTAGGTTGTCTTTTGAGTCAATCTCTTTTTCTTTTAGTTTTTTTCAATGTCTTTTCTTGTTTATTGTTTAAGTTTAAATGAAGTTTACATTTCAAGGTAGTCTCCCATACAAAAATTCATACATACATTGTTATGTGACCCTAATTGCTTCCCCTATACTGTGATAGCATGCTCCTCCTTTCCACCCCTTATTCCCCATGTCCATTCAACCAGCTCCGAACCCTCTCTGCTTTCCCATCTCATCTCCGGACAGAAGCTGCCAGTTTAGTCTCTTGTGTCTACTTGAGCTAAGAGGTACACTCCTCACGAGTATCACTTTATGTCCCACAGTACAGTGCAATCCCTGACTGAAGAGTTGGCCCCGGAAATTGTTTTAGTTCTGGGCTGATAGAGAATCTGGGGGCCATGTTTTCTGGGGTTCCTCCAATCTGACTGAGACCATTAAGTCTGGTCTTCTTACTAGAACTTGAGTTCTGCACCCCACCTTTCTCCTGCTCCATCAGGGACTCTCTGCTGTGTTCCCTGTCAGGGCGGTGATTGGTGGTAGCCAGGCACCATCTAGTTCTTCTGGTTTCAGGCTGATGAAGTCTGTGGTTTATGTGGCCCTTTCTGTCTCTTGGGCTAATACTTTTCTTGTGTCTTTGGTGTTCTTCATTCTCCTTTACTCCAGGTGGTTAGGACCAACTGATGCACCTTACATGGCCACTTGCAAGCTTTTAAGACCCCAGATGCCACTCACCAAAGTAGGATGCAGAACATATTCTTAATAAACTTTGTTATGCCAATTGACCTAGATGTCCCCTGAAACTATGGTCCCTAGACCCGTACCCCTGCTACTCTGTCCTTCAAAGTGTTTGATTGTATTCAGGAAACTTCTTAGCTTTGGTTTAGTCCCGCTGTGCTGACTTCCCTATAGTGTGTGCTGTCCTTCCCTTCACCTGAGAGAATTCTTATCTACTATCTAGTTAGTAAATAACACTTACCCTCCCTCCCCACCCTCATAACCATCAAAGAATGTTTTCTTCTGTGTTTAAACCTTTTCTTGAGTGCTTATAATAGTAGTCTTATACAATATTTGTCCTTTTGTGACTGACTAAATTCACTCAGCATAATGCTCTCCAGATTCCTCCGTGTTATAAGATGTTTCACAGCTTCATTGTTCTTTATCGTTGCGTCATATTCTATTGTGTGGATATACCATAATTTGTTTATCCATTCGTCTATTGATGGGCTCCTAGCTTGTTTGCATCTTTTTTTCTATTGTGAACAGTGCTGCAATGAACATGGGTGTGCATATCTATTCATGTGACAGCTCTTATTTCTCTAGGATATATTCCAAGGAACAGGATAGCTGGATCGTATGATACTTCTATTTCTAGCTTTTTAAGGAAGCGCCAAATCAATTTCCAAAGTGGATGTACGATTTTACATTCCCACCAACAGTGTATAAGTGTTCCAGTCTCTCCACAACCTCTCCAGTATTTATTATTTTGTGTTTTTTGGATTAATGCTAGCTTTGTTGGGGTGAGATATCTCATTGTAGTTTTGATCTGCATTTCTCTAATGGCTAACAATTGTGAGCATTTCTTCATGTGTCTGTTAGCAGCCTGAGTATCTTCTTTGGCAAAGTGCCTGTTCATATATCTTTGCCCATTTTTTAATTGAGTTATTTGTCTTTTTGTTGTTGACATTTTGCAATATCTTGTACATTTTACAAATTAGATGCTGATCGGATTTGTCATAGCCAAAAATTTTTTCCCAATCTATAGGTTGTCTTTTTACTCTTTTGGTGAAGTCTTTGATGAGCATAAGTGATTTGATTTTTAGGAGCTCCCATTTATCTAGTCCCTCTTCTGGTGCTTGTGCATTGTTACTTATGGTTCGTATTCTGTTTATGCCATATATTATGGCTTCTAGCATTGTCCCCATTTTTTCTTCTGTGATCTCTCTCATTTTTGATTTTATATTTAAGTCTTTCATCTATTTTGAGTAAGTTTTTGTGCATGGTGTGAGGTATGGGTCTTGTTTCAATTTTTTGCAGATGAATATCCAGGTATGCCAGCATCATTTGTTAAAGAGATGGTCTTTTCCCCAATTAACAGACTGAGGGTCTTTGTCAGATATCAGCTGCTCATAGGTGGATGAATTTATGTCTGGATTCTCAGTTCTGTTCCATCTGTCTATGTATCTGTTGTTGTACCAGTACCATGCTGTTTTGACTACCATGGCAGCATAATAGTTTCTAAAATCAGGTAGTGTGAAGCCTCCTACTTTGTTCTTCTTCTTGAGTAGTGCTTTACTTATTCGGGGCCTCTTCCCTTTCCATGTGAAGTTGGTGATTTGTTTCTCCATCTCATTAAAAAATGTCATTGGAATTCGGATTGGGAGTTCATTGTATCTGTAGATTGCTTTGGGTAGAATTGACATTTTCACAATGTTGAGTCTACCTATCCGTGAGCAAGGTATGTTTTTCCACTTATGCAGGTCTTTTTCAGTTCCTTGCAGTAGTGACTTGTAGTTTTCATTGTATAGGTCTTTTCATCTCTGGTTAGATTTATTCCTAAGTATTTTATCTTTTTGGGGGCTATTGTAAATGGTATTGATTGGGTGATTTCCTCTTCAAGGTTCTCTTTGTTGGTGTTAAGGGATCCAACTAATTTTTGTATGTTTATCTTGTATCCTGAAACTTTGCTGAAATCTTCTATTAGTTCCTGTAGTATTCTTGTGGATTCCTTGGGGTTTTCTGTGTATACGATCATACCATAAGCAAACAGATGTACTTTGGCTTCTTCCCTACCATTTTGATTCACTTTATTTCTTTTTCTAGCCTAATTGCTCTGGCTAGGACTTCCAGCACAATGTTGAATTACAGTGGCGATAAAGGGCATCCTCGTCTGGTTCCCGTTCTCAAGGCGAATGCTTATAAACTCTCTCCATTTTGGATAATGTTGGCTGTTGGCTTTGTAAAAATGCCCTTAATTATATTGAGGAATTTCCCTTCTATTCCTATTTTGTTGAGAGTTTTTTTTTTATCATGAATGGATGTTGGACTTTGTCAAATACCTTTTCTGCATCGATTGATAAGATCATGTGACTCTTGTCTTTTGTTTTGTTTATGTGATGGATTACATTGATTGTTTTTCTAATGTTGAACCATCCCTGCATACTTGGTATAAATCCCACTTGATCGTGCTAAACCAGTATTTTGATATGTTGCTGAATTTTACTGGCTAGAATTTTGTTGAGAATTTTTACGTCAATGTTCATGAGAGATATTGGTGTGTAATTTTCTTTTTTTGTGGGATCTTTACCTGGTTTTGGTATCAGGGTTATGCTGGCTTAACCGAATGAGTATTCCATCCTTTTCTATGCTCAGAAATACCTTTAGTAGTAGTGGTGTTAACTCTTCTCTGAAAGTTTGGTGGAATTCTCCAGTAAAACCATCCGGGCCAGGGCTGTTTTTGTTGGGAGTTTTTTAATTCTCTTTTCAATCTCTTCATTTTTTATGGGTTTATTTAGTTGTTCCACCTCTGTTTGTGTTACGTTAGGTAGGTAGTGGCTTTCTAGAAATTTGCCGATTTCCTCTAGGTTTTCAAATTTGTTAGAGTACAATTTTTCATAGTATTCTGTTATGAATCTTTTAATTTCAGTTGGGTCTGTTGTGATATCACCCATCTCATTTCTTATATGGGTTATTTGCTTCCTCTTCTGTTTTTCTTTTGTCAGTTTGGCCAATGGTTTAT